>NC_069509.1:153730418-153847918 GCF_027579735.1 Bombina bombina
ATTCGACCGTAGTACAGTTCATATTAGTGAACCTTACTGTGACACATACGACCTTGCTTATCCATTCAGACGTATCACTGTGGCATAATGTGTCCTAGTCGTTTCTCCGATCCTCAGAATACCGTTGTTACACTTCTGTATATTGCACCGCAGGTACCATCAACCATGCGGTTAGGAGGCTGTGTTTGTGGCGTGCACCACGTAGGCCGGTCGGCTTAGCCAATGCCGACGCGCGTTTCACCCGCAGGGCTGTTAGACAGACCGGGCTTCGTCAGGGCGGTATATTGAATGGACTCCTTCAGTCCTATTTTTATAGTATTTTGTAAGAGCGCCCCTGCTGGAGGTGAAAATACAATACATATCTAGTTGAACACAAACATGAAATTAAAAGCAACCAAATAGAAACAAACACCAATTTGGAAATGTGCTGTACTTAAAAACAAAAGGTAACTCTAGAATTAATATCCCTTTAGCTGAATAACATATCTTAGTATATATCACATTTTTTTCTCCTATTCATATACTATATTTTGATTTCAATGTTTTAAAATACAAGTCAGGAAAAAATGTTTTTTAGAGCGGGGCTTTCATGGAATTCATCTTGTCCTATAGAAAACAGGCCATATCAAGTTTATCATTTAAACCATCAGGCAGTTGGGTCCCCAACTCAAAGATCCATCTGCATTCTTTTTGCAAGAGGACCTTGTCGTTGTCGCCCCCTCTGCCATTGGTGATTCCTCTATCTATACAGATGAATTTCAGAGAATCAGGATTGCAATCATGTACCAGTTCATAATGTTTTGCGACATTGCTCTTCTGGTTTTTGTTTTTTACATCGTCTCGATGCTCAGTGATTCGGTCTTTTATGGCTCTCCTCGTTTTGCCCACATAAAAACGTGGGCAGCTACAGGAGAGTAGGTAGATCACTCCTTCAGTATTGCAATTAGTAAAGTGTTTTAACTTGTATCTCTTCCCTGAACGGGTGCCAAAATCTTTAGTTTTTACCATAAATTTGCATGCCACACAACGACCACAAGGGTGGTTGCCAGATGACCTATGTCTTGTCAGCCAATCTGTCTGTCTCTGTTCAGACCTATATTGACTTCTTACTAGCTTATCCTTCAGATTGCTAGCTCGTCTGGCAGTGATATTCGGATAGGCTCCAACTTCTTTTGATACTCCCACATCACTTACAAGAATTTTCCAATTCTTGGCCAGGATCTCCTTTAAAGCATTCCAATGACAGTTATAATCTGTGATTAGCCTTATTTTTGAATCTATTGGTTTTTCTTTCTGTGCAAGAAGTGTGTTTCTATTTGTATGTGCAGCATTGCTAAATGCCTTCTTTACATTTCGCTTAGAATATCCTCTATCTAAGAACCTTTTTTGCATCTCTACGCCATGCTTTAGGAACCTTTCTTTTGTCGAGCAATTTCTACGAAGCCGCAGAAATTGCCCTTTTGGAATGCCTTGTATCAAGTGTGTTGGGTGGTGACTTGAAGCTAAGAGGAGACTGTTAGTAGCAGTACTCTTCCGAAAGTTTTCAGTCACTAACATTCCTTGTTCAATTTTTACATTGACATCGAGGAACGATATTTCCTCCTTACTATATTGCAGGGTTAGTGAAATGTTGCTATTATTTATGTTGAGGGTTCGAACAAATTCTTTTAGAATGTTCTCTGATCCCTCCCAGATTAGGAAGACATCATCCACGTATCTTATCCACATGTGGATGTTTTCTTCAAAGAGAGGGTTTTGGAACACTTCATCCATTTCCCACTTTCCCAGATGTAGGCACGCATATGTTGGGGCACATGTGGCACCCATTGCAGTGCCTCTTTTTTTGCTTGTATATTTTATTATCAAACATAAATATGTTGTTATTAAGCACGAATGTTAATAGTTCCACCACAAAGTCTGTGTGGTTTTGAACATTAGTGCCTCTTGTCATGAGAAAGTGCTTGCACGCTTCTATTCCCACTTCATGTGGGATGGATGAGTATAAACCCTCAACATCTAAACATACCAACCAAGCTTCCTGAGGAACCGATAGTCCATCTACTTTCCTGAGGAAGTCTGCAGTATCTAGTATGAAGGATGGCATGGTATTCAGAAATGGTCTTAGAAAATGGTCAATATAGTTCCCCAGATTTTCTGTGAGGCTGCCTATTCCTGCAATTATTGGACGGCCTGGAGGATTAGTGGAGTTTTTATGTATTTTGGGGATGCAGTAAAATACTGGCATCACTGGATGTTCAGGGTAAAGATATTTAAATTCTGTTGCAGTAATGATTTTCCTCTCTTTTGCACTCTTTAACATATTAAAGAGGGAAAACTGCAGAGAGGAGGTAGGATTGAAGGTTAGACATTGATATTGGGTTCTGTCTAAAAGTTGGCGTTTAGCCTCAAGGACATACATATTTTCGTCCCATAGGACTAAGTTACCGCCCTTGTCCGCCTGTTTTATGATCAGTCCTTTAGCACTCATCAATTCTCCAAGCGCTTTTCTTTCTGACTTGCTTAGATTATCATTTACTAATCCAGTGAAGGAAAGATCAGCCTCTTCTCTCTCTACCTGCCTCACAAAGATGTTAACAGCAGGTACCATCGATAATTGTGGCATATATTTAGATTTTGCTTTAAAATTAGTTTTAATCGTTTTACATTCACTGGTATCAATGGCTTGTGAGGGATCATATTGACTACCTTCATTTTCAGCCAGTAGAACTTGGAGATCTATAATTGAGGCATTATCTTCCATGGTAAGAGATACATCTTCCGCTTGGAGAATTGATGAGTGCTAAAGGACTGATCATAAAACAGGCGGACAAGGGCGGTAACTTAGTCCTATGGGACGAAAATATGTATGTCCTTGAGGCTAAACGCCAACTTTTAGACAGAACCCAATATCAATGTCTAACCTTCAATCCTACCTCCTCTCTGCAGTTTTCCCTCTTTAATATGTTAAAGAGTGCAAAAGAGAGGAAAATCATTACTGCAACAGAATTTAAATATCTTTACCCTGAACATCCAGTGATGCCAGTATTTTACTGCATCCCCAAAATACATAAAAACTCCACTAATCCTCCAGGCCGTCCAATAATTGCAGGAATAGGCAGCCTCACAGAAAATCTGGGGAACTATATTGACCATTTTCTAAGACCATTTCTGAATACCATGCCATCCTTCATACTAGATACTGCAGACTTCCTCAGGAAAGTAGATGGACTATCGGTTCCTCAGGAAGCTTGGTTGGTATGTTTAGATGTTGAGGGTTTATACTCATCCATCCCACATGAAGTGGGAATAGAAGCGTGCAAGCACTTTCTCATGACAAGAGGCACTAATGTTCAAAACCACACAGACTTTGTGGTGGAACTATTAACATTCGTGCTTAATAACAACATATTTATGTTTGATAATAAAATATACAAGCAAAAAAGAGGCACTGCAATGGGTGCCACATGTGCCCCAACATATGCGTGCCTACATCTGGGAAAGTGGGAAATGGATGAAGTGTTCCAAAACCCTCTCTTTGAAGAAAACATCCACATGTGGATAAGATACGTGGATGATGTCTTCCTAATCTGGGAGGGATCAGAGAACATTCTAAAAGAATTTGTTCGAACCCTCAACATAAATAATAGCAACATTTCACTAACCCTGCAATATAGTAAGGAGGAAATATCGTTCCTCGATGTCAATGTAAAAATTGAACAAGGAATGTTAGTGACTGAAAACTTTCGGAAGAGTACTGCTACTAACAGTCTCCTCTTAGCTTCAAGTCACCACCCAACACACTTGATACAAGGCATTCCAAAAGGGCAATTTCTGCGGCTTCGTAGAAATTGCTCGACAAAAGAAAGGTTCCTAAAGCATGGCGTAGAGATGCAAAAAAGGTTCTTAGATAGAGGATATTCTAAGCGAAATGTAAAGAAGGCATTTAGCAATGCTGCACATACAAATAGAAACACACTTCTTGCACAGAAAGAAAAACCAATAGATTCAAAAATAAGGCTAATCACAGATTATAACTGTCATTGGAATGCTTTAAAGGAGATCCTGGCCAAGAATTGGAAAATTCTTGTAAGTGATGTGGGAGTATCAAAAGAAGTTGGAGCCTATCCGAATATCACTGCCAGACGAGCTAGCAATCTGAAGGATAAGCTAGTAAGAAGTCAATATAGGTCTGAACAGAGACAGACAGATTGGCTGACAAGACATAGGTCATCTGGCAACCACCCTTGTGGTCGTTGTGTGGCATGCAAATTTATGGTAAAAACTAAAGATTTTGGCACCCGTTCAGGGAAGAGATACAAGTTAAAACACTTTACTAATTGCAATACTGAAGGAGTGATCTACCTACTCTCCTGTAGCTGCCCACGTTTTTATGTGGGCAAAACGAGGAGAGCCATAAAAGACCGAATCACTGAGCATCGAGACGATGTAAAAAACAAAAACCAGAAGAGCAATGTCGCAAAACATTATGAACTGGTACATGATTGCAATCCTGATTCTCTGAAATTCATCTGTATAGATAGAGGAATCACCAATGGCAGAGGGGGCGACAACGACAAGGTCCTCTTGCAAAAAGAATGCAGATGGATCTTTGAGTTGGGGACCCAACTGCCTGATGGTTTAAATGATAAACTTGATATGGCCTGTTTTCTATAGGACAAGATGAATTCCATGAAAGCCCCGCTCTAAAAAACATTTTTTCCTGACTTGTATTTTAAAACATTGAAATCAAAATATAGTATATGAATAGGAGAAAAAAATGTGATATATACTAAGATATGTTATTCAGCTAAAGGGATATTAATTCTAGAGTTACCTTTTGTTTTTAAGTACAGCACATTTCCAAATTGGTGTTTGTTTCTATTTGGTTGCTTTTAATTTCATGTTTGTGTTCAACTAGATATGCATTGTATTTTCACCTCCAGCAGGGGCGCTCTTACAAAATACTATAAAAATAGGACTGAAGGAGTCCATTCAATATACCGCCCTGACGAAGCCCGGTCTGTCTAACAGCCCTGCGGGTGAAACGCGCGTCGGCATTGGCTAAGCCGACCGGCCTACGTGGTGCACGCCACAAACACAGCCTCCTAACCGCATGGTTGATGGTACCTGCGGTGCAATATACAGAAGTGTAACAACGGTATTCTGAGGATCGGAGAAACGACTAGGACACATTATGCCACAGTGATACGTCTGAATGGATAAGCAAGGTCGTATGTGTCACAGTAAGGTTCACTAATATGAACTGTACTACGGTCGAATACAAATATGGTTACCTGTGAAAACTGCATTGTCTGATTGCTGTGTGAGGAATACATTTACAAAGAAATCTATGGGTATTGTTATAATAGCTGCCAAGAATAGCAACATTGTTTTACATACGCTAAGTTGAACTCCTAACAAACAGCATCTGAACTGCTTTCCCTTCTGCTTGCTACAATGTTTCCTTGCATGCAGCTTTACATGTCAGCATTTCTACGATCACAGCACTATTAAGAAGATATCATGCATTGTGCTTTATGCTACAACTCTACACTTCTGCTTATTCCTTTCTACAGCAAAGCTTTGCATGACGAACTAACAAAATAACAAAAAAGCATAATAAGGGCACATACTGTCTGTATTTATTGCAAAAAGTCGCTTAAATGCGTTTTGTTGAGTGTAAATAAGCCTAACTTAGAGATCACTTAGATCCTGGTAGATATTACCACTTTTTGTACTGCCCGGTATTTAATTGGAGTACTGTGAGCAGCTGGGTGTAGTGAGTCTCGAATTTAAGGCTTTACATTTCATGTCTGTATACCACTATACGCTATTCATTGCATACCATATTGTAATTGTGATAATAAGCTGTGACCTGCTTCTGTTCCTGATACCCTTAGTTGACCTCTTAGATCCCATTCTTTCATACCTGCCCAGGTTATACCTCTTTAAAAGGGGTTCTGTGAGCAGCAGGGTGTAGAGGTTATATATAGGTATCAATCTACAAATTTATGTAGTGTTTGGCTGTTTATCCACGTACTAAATGTGCACCCCTGACCGGTCAGGTTTATATTACTAACTCTAGTATGTTTAGAAGTAAATTTTGTTTTCTTTTCAACTCCCTTTAACGAATACTATAAGTGTTGTGTCCTTTCCACCGGGGGAGTGGTGTACATATAGCTGGAAGATTTCTCTGTTCACAATTGGATTAAAGAATTCACTGTTTAATAACATATTTTGGTCTCAAGAGCTTTATTTTCTAAAAAGAGTGCTGAAATCCCTGTCTTTTCTTAACTAGGATTACACTCCTAGATTTCTCTCTCCTCTTTCTTAACCATGATAAATAATTTGAAAGGGTCTGCACCACTACAATTAAAATACTGACAGAACTAGAAGTTCTACTGTCGGTTTTTCATATAAAAGCTCTCTTACAGCAATTGCGTTCCCTCTGATATTTGCTAATATATGTATATATATATATGTGTGTATAAATATATATATATATATATATATATGTGTGTGTGTGTGTATAAATATATATATATATATATATATATATGTGTGTGTGTGTGTAAATATATATACTGTATATATAAAAATGACTATTGCCCTTTCTTAAACCGTTTGCCCCTTGACGTTCATTCTGCCATTCAACTATCTCTGTTAAAGGGACATCTGCTGGAATGTTTATAAATAGCATAGGCGCAGATTCGCGTCAAGGGGACTCACAGATGATCTGACAGGCATCAGAGGGGAAATTGTGTGCGCCGATGACTTCATCGCCGCGCACCCACAGGAAATGCTGTGTCTATGTCATCGGTATGAACAATGGTTGAAGTAGGCCATGATGTAGGAAACGGGGAGTCTTATTAACAGCACAAGTCTGACAAACCTTGACATAATCCTGAGAGTTCTACTTCATGGTAGGCTATCACATGTGTTGGTAAAGGAGTATAAAGGTTCCTGTCAAACCAGGATGACCTGATAGCTTGCTGTCATGAGCCCAGGATAGCACAGGAGAGTGAAGGTGTGGAGGAACATAAAGGATCTCAGGAGCCGCAGGGACTGCAGAAGGTTTTCTTGACTGGGCACGTTTCAGTCTATGAAGAAGAGAGTGTTGAATTGAGCAACCACACAGGAGGGAGGTATGATGTGTTCGATAGGAGCTTCAGAAGAGACATTAGACTGAGGAAACTGACGGGAAAGGGCATCAGCCTTTTTATTCTTGGTCCCAGGAAGGTAAGAGACTATAAAGTTAAAACGAGAAAAGAATAAGGCCCACCAGGCCTGTTGAGGATTGAGTCAATGAGCAGTCTTCAAGTATGTCAGGTTCTTGTAATCCGTGAGAATCGGAATGGGATTGGTAGTACCCTCTAGCCAGTGACGCCATTCCGTAAGGGCCATCTTGATTAGATTAGATTAGATTTGTTTATTGTCATTGTACAGAGTAAAAGAACAAAGACAACTAAATGTAATTGAGTATCTAACCCATCCATAACATAAAGTAGTTCTGTAATGGTAGATCTAGCAAAGGACAATACAAATCAAGTGACATGTGCAAAAATTATTGACCACAAAATAAGTAAAAAACAATAAGCAAAAATTATTTCCATACCACAAAAGTATGTAAAGTGCAAGATGCAAATATTTCCATGCCACAAATATATATGAAGTGCAATATGCAATAGAAAGAAATATACAACTAATTACACATGTATGCACACAATAGCATACATAAGTATGTTCACGATTTTCCCAGGTTGTAATTCCTCTCTGCAGGAGAGAATCGCTTAGAGAAAAAGGCCACAGGATGCAGCTTGGAGGTTGAAGGGTCTCTCTGGATTAAGACTGCACCAGCTCCAATTTCAGAGGCATCAAATGCCATTTTCAGATGACAGAAGGCGTCCACCGCTACTGAATGCCAATTCTTACAGTCTTTGTTTTGTTTAGTCCGCTCAGTGAGTTGAGCAACAATCTTGGAGAAATTCTTTATAAAACTTACGATAGTAGTTGGAAAACCCCAAGAATCTCTGTAACTCTTTCAGTGTGGTGGGCTGAGGCAATTCCAGAACTGCTGTAAGCTTGGTGGTATCCATGGCAAATCCCTCTTTAGAGATGATATACCCAAGGAATTGAATCCGGACTTGATTGAATTCACATTTCTCCAACTTGGCTACCAGGAAATTGTCTCTGAGAAGAGGAAGCACCTGTTACACATGCTCATGATGCTCTTCCAGGGTGGTGGAGAATATGAGGATGTCATCCAAATAGACGATGAACGTACGATTAAGGAGGTCACGGAAGACATCATCAATGCCTAAAAGACAGCAGGGGCATTGCAGAGCCCAAAAGGCCTCACAAGGTATTCATAATGCCCTGATTTTGTGTTGAAGGCAGTCTTTCACTCATGTCCCGGGAAGATGCGAATGAGATGTACGCCCCACGAAGATCTAATTTTGTAAAGTAGCAAGCATTTTTAAGCGAATCATATAATTCAGTGATCAAGGGAATAGGATAACTATTCTTGATTGTTATGTTGTTTAAGGATCTGTAGTCGGTACAGGGTCTCAGACCACCATCCTTTTAACCAACAAAAAATAACCCAGCACCGGCAGGAGAGGAGGAAGGGCGAATTAAGCCTTTAGCTAAATTCTCTTGGATATATTCTTCCATGGCGTTGGTTTAAGCTTTGGACAGTGGATAAGTCCTTCCTTTAGGAAGTGGGGCTCCAGTGAAGAGGTCAATTGAGCAGTTGTAAGGGCGGTGAGGTGGTAACACATCAGTTGCCTTCTTTTCAAAGACATCCATAAAGTCTCCATGAGGGAAGGTTAGAAGGGGTCAGAAGGCTGGCTATATGAATGTGTTTTAGTGGAATAACCATAGCCAACAAGGAGTGAAATTGTCGATTCTGTTTACGTAACCAAGGAAGATGAAGGATAACTGGTTGTGCAGAAGAATGAATGACATCAAACTACAACTGTTCAGAATGTAGGACCCCCACAGTCATGGTTAGGGGTGCTGATTCGAAATGAATCAAACCTGATCCAAGGGGAGTGCCATCCAGAGTGGTTATTTTTAGACATTGTTTTATTCTGGAGAAGAGGCAACCCTCTGTGAATCATAAACAGTGAAATAGGAAATTCCCGGATGCCCCTGAATCTACAAAGGCCTAAGCGTGGACAGAGTTTTGGAGAAAAGTGAGGGTAACAGGTACCAAGATCCAAGAAGAGTGAGGGGAATTAGTAGTGGCCATGCTTAGAAGTACCCCACTTATATCCTCTAAGCATTGGCTTTTCCCGGCAGTACATCACAATTCTTAAGTTGGTGTGCATTAGAACCACAATAGAAGCACAATCTAAATGTTCTTCTTCTCTGTCTTTCAGATTCTGAGGATTTCAGGGAAAAGAGATCCATGGGTTCCTCTTCAGAGGTGACGGGAGGTGCTGGAAGGGTAGAGGGCAGTCTATTGGTTGGACAGGTAGAAGGATGAGAGGAAAGGATTCTGCAAGTTCTCTCTCTTTCAGCTTGTCTTTCCTGAAAACGAGAATCCAGACTGATGCAGAGTGCTATAAAATCCTCTAGGGAAGAGGGAACATCACCATAAGGGAGCTCATCCTTGATGCGCTCATGCAGGCCTCTCCGGAAGGCTGCCTTTAGAGCACTGCGATCCCAACTGTTCTCAAGTGCTAAGGTGTGAAATTTGATGGTGTATTGTGCCACAGATCTATTGCTCTGGAGGAGATCCAAGAGAGAAGTGCAACCAGAAGTTCCAAATACAGAAGATAATGCAGAAATGAAGGCATCAGCATCATTCAGGAGTTGAGCACTCTGTTCTAAAAGGGGAGAGACCCCGGCTAGGGCCTTTGTCTTGCAGTAAATAAATGATAAAGGTAACCTTTGACTGATGAGACTGGAAGGTATGAGGGTCATTGCGGAAATGCAGTCTGCACTGGTTGAGAAAACCCCTACAGTCGATAGTTCCAACAGTATCTGGGGTATGCTACCAGAAGCAGGGGAGAAGATTGCAGCATCAGCAGCAGGGACAGGCTGTGTGGCAACAGGAGCAGTATTTTTCTCTGCAACAAGTGAGGAGAGCATAGTAGTAATAGTCTCCAATTTGGAATTCAGACTCTGCAGGTGTGAGGCGGGGGTTTCCAGCATCTGTCCCTGAAGAGAGATTGTTCTAGCTACCTCCTTTGGGTCCATGACCCAAGTATAATGTAATGCTTGTGGGATATTTCCCTATCAGACCAAACTTAGCCAGTAGTCTTCGTATCACAGTGCCAAGGGGAAGGATAAGGAAATGCCCGAGAACAAGGTGAGATGTATAAAATGAGGTAAGCAGTACTCACAGTAGACAGGGCAGTCCAATGAATCAACAGTACTGAGGAAAACGGCAGAGTGGTCAGACAGGCAGAGTTCAACAGCAGAAAGACAATACAGTAATTCAGGGGTTAAACAGCAGAGTGGTCAGACAGGCAGAGCTCAGTAACAATAAGGCAATCATCAATTCAGGGATTAAGCAGCAGAGTGGTCAGACAAGCAGAGTTCAGTAACAATAAGGCAATCCGGTAATTCAAGGGTTAGGCAGCAGAGTGGTCAGACAAGCAGAGTTCAGTAACAATAAAGCAATCCAGCAATTCAAGGGTTAAGCAGCAGAGTGGTCAGACAAGCATAGTTCAGTAACAATAAGGCAATCCGGTAATTCAAGGGCTAAGCAGCAGAGTGGTCAGACAAGCAGAGTCCAGTAACAATAAGGCAATCCAGCAATTCAAGGGTTAAGCAGCAGACTGGTCAGACAGGCAGAATTCAGTAACAATAAGCAATCAAAGTAACAGCAGTTCAGAATAATAGCACCCAGGGAAGCACAAGACTAACCTATACTTGGGCACTGGAGGTAAGTAACGCATGTACTTACATAGGCGCAGATTCGCGCCAAGAGGACTTACAGATGATCTGACCGGCATCAGAGGGGAAATGGCGTGCGGCGATGACGTCATTGCTGCACATGCACAGGAACCGTCACGTCCATGGCAAAAGCCATAGCAACAGGACGGAGTGGAGAGAGGAGCCGAGGAGTACTGAGGAGCGGTTTGAGAACTACTTCCAGTTGGGTGGGGAAGATATTTCTACTAAAATGTTAATTTTCAATTGCAATTGTATTTGAGTAATCAGACAGAGATACAATAAAATAAGATAAGGAGCCATTGTATATATAGAGAAAAAAAGATAAGGATGTCTGCTCTTCCTGCATGTTCAGTCCATTTGTATGGGTTGTGATTTCAACTAAAAGCGTTTGACAACCGTTTGGCATTATTTTCGAATAAAAAATTAAGGCCAACATTCATTTTCATTAAATTTGCCAAATAATTTTCCCATCCCTTTCTGCAAAAGTGTGGCTTTTCTTAAAGGCATTATATGTATTCCATTTACCTTAAAGTGAAGGTAAACTTTGGTGAATGAAAGCCCGTTTTTTAAAAATACTATTAAAAACATGGGCACTTTCATTCATCAAGGTTTAGAAAGCAGCCGTTTTGTTAAAAAAATTACCTTTATTTCTTCTTTTCACAGCTAGAGCAGCTTCCCCCACCTAGAGATCCTCTATTCACACGTCAGCAATGGCTAATCTGGCTTCCTCTAATCACAGCATGGCCTCAGTAATGACTACCCTGGGGGGATAGCTGTGATTGGAGGAAGCAGGATAAGTCATTGCTGACATGTGAATAGAGGATCTCTAGGTGGGGGAAGCTGCTCTAGCAGTGAAAAGAAAAAAAGGTAATTGTTTTAACAAATCGGCTGCTTTGTAAACTTTGATGAATGAAAGTGCCCATTTTTTTAATAGTATTTTTAAAAAACGGGCTTTCATTCACCAAAGTTTACCTTCACTTTAAGGAAAGTTTTTAAAAATACTTTGTTTTGGTATTTGATAAAAAAATGCTGTTTTATTGCTAAATATGAGTAAAGCAGTAATTTGCCTCTATTGCCCAATGAGTAAAGCAGTAATTTGCCTGTATCGCTCAATGAGTACAGCAGGAATTTGCCTGTATCGCTCAATGAGTACAGCAGGAATTTGCCTGTATCACCCAATGAGTAAAGCAGGGATTTGTCTGTATCATCCAATAAAAGAAGCAGGAATTTGCCTGTATCACCCAAAGAGAAAAGCAGAAATTTGCCTGTATCATATCATAAGTAAAGCAGGAATTTGTCTGTATCACCCAATGAGTAAAGTGGGAATTTGCCAGTATCGTCCAATGAGTAAAGTAAGACTTTATCTATATAACCCAATGAGCGAACCAAGAATTTGCCTGTATCACCCAATAAGTAAAGCAGGAATTTGCCTGTTTCACCCAACGAGTAAAGCAGGAATTTGCCTATTTCACCCAATGAGTAAAGCAGGAATTTGCCTATTTCACCCAATGAGTAAAGCAGAAGTTTGCCTGTATTGCACAATGAGAAAAGCAGGAATTTGCCTATTTCACCCAATAAGTAAAGCAGGAATTTGCCTGTTTCACCCAATGAGCAAAGCAGGAATTTGCCTGTTTCACCCAATGAGTAAAGCAGGAATTTGCCTGTTTCACCCAATAAGTAAAGCAGAAATTTGCCTGTTTCACCCAACGAGTAAAGCAGGAATTTGCCTATTTCACCCAACGAGTAAAGTAGGAATTTGCCTATTTCACCCAATGAGTAAAGCAGGAATTTGCCTGTATCACCCAATAAGTAAAGCAGGAATTTGCCTGTATTGCACAATGAGAAAAGCAGGAATTTGCCTATTTCACCCAATGAGTAAAGCAGGAATTTGCCTATTTCACCCAATGAGTAAAGCAGAAGTTTGCCTGTATTGCACAATGAGAAAAGCAGGAATTTGCCTGTATTGCACAATAAGACAAGCAGGATACATTTTATAAAACCATTAATTTCCTGCTTGCTTTAACATAAATTTAAGAAATTAACCTTTTCATGCAATAAAATACTTGTTACTTTAGTTACTTTAGTTACTTTAGTTACTTTCGTTACTTTCATGAGCACAATGTAAAATATATGTTTATAACTCGTATCTCATGGCTACTGATGAAATTTTGATGTCAAATATGTTCCTTTTTTACATAGAGATTTTCATGTGATATTTTCTAGTCAGCTCTGCTGCATCACTTTAAAATAATTTAAAATAGGGCAATATGTTTTAATTACGTGTAGTAAAACGGCTTTGCAATATACTTTTATTATGTATCCCCCACTGTTAGTGTAAATTAACAGTCGGCTAGATTACGAGTTTTACGTTATGGCTCATAACGCTGCTTTTTCACTACCGCTGCTATTACGAGTCTTGTAAATATAGCTGTACCGCACACTTTTTTGGCTGTAACGCAATGTAACTACCGCACCTTTCAAAGAGTCCTTTTTCAATGGGACTTCCATAGCGCCGGTATTACGAGTTTGCCTGTCCGGCCAAAAAGTGAGCGGTACAGCCTATAGCTACAAGATCCGTACCGTAAACTGAAATTCAGTAGTTATGTATTTTGCACTACAAAGCTGTAGCATAAAACTCATAACTAAAGTGCTAAAAAGTACACTAACACCCATAAACTATCTATTAACACCTAAACTGAGGCCCTCCCGCATCGCAAACACAAAAATAAAATTATTAACCCCTAATCTGCCGCTCCGGACATCGCCACCACTATAATAAACATATTAACCCCTAAACCGCCGCACTCCTGCATCACAAACACTAGTTAAATATTATTAACCACTAATCTGCCACCCCCAACGTCACCACCGCCACTATACTAAAGTTATTAACCCCTAAAACTAACCCTAAGTCTAACCCTAACACCCCTAACTTTAATATAATTAAAATAAATCTAAATAAAAAATACTATCATTAACTAAATAATTCCTATTTAAAACGTAATACTTACCTGTAAAATAAACCCTAAGCTAGCTACAATATAACTAATAGTTACATAGTAGCTATCTTAGGTTTTATTTATTTTTTACAGGTAAGTTTGTATTTATTTTTACTAGGTAGACTAGTTAGTAAATAGTCTACTATTTACTAACTATATAGTTAAAATAAATACAAATTTACCTGTAAAATAAAACCTTACCTGCCTCACACTAACACCTAACATTACGCTACAATTAAATAAATTACATTAATTAAATACTATTAACTAAATTACAAAAAGAAAATAAACACTAAATTACACAAAATAAAAAAGAAATGATCAAATATTTAAACGAATTACACCTAATCTAATAGCCCTATCCAAATACAAAAGCCCCCCAAAATAAAAAAAACCCTAGCCTAAACTAAACTGCCAATAGACCTTAAAAGGGCCTTTTGTGGGGCATTGCCCCAAAGAAATCAGCTCTTTTACCTGTAAAAAAAAAATACAAACAGCCCCCTAACAGTAAAACCCACCACCCACACAACCAAACCCCCCAAATAAAATCATATCTAAATAAACCTAAGCTCCTTATTGCCCTGAAAAGAGCATTTGGATGGGCATTGCCCAAACCCTAAGCAAAAATAAAACCCACCCAATAAACCCTTAAAAAAACCTAACATTAACCCCTGAAAATCCACTTACAGTTTTTGAAGACCGGAAATCCATCCTCATCAAGCCGGGAGAAGTCTTCATCCAAACGGCAAGAAGTGGTCCTCCAGGCTGGCAGAAGTCTTCATCCAGAAGGCATCTTCTATCTTCATCCTTCAGACGCGGAGCGGCTACATCTTCAAGACATTCGGCGCGGAGCATCCTCTTCTGTCGATGGCTACTGAAAAATAAAGGTTCCTTTAAGGGACGTCATCCAAGATGGCGTCCCTTGAATTCCAATTAGCTGACAGAATTCTATCAGCCAATCGTAATTAAAGGGTAAAAAATCCTATTGGCTAATTGGATCAGCCAATAGGGTTGAAGCTCGATCCTATTGGCTGATTGCATCAGCCAATAGGTTTTTTACCCTTTAATTCCGATTGGCTGATAGAATTCTATCAGCCAATCGGGATTCAAGGGATGCCATCTTGGATGACGTCCCTTAAAGGAACCTTCATTCTTCAGTAGCCGTCGACAGAAAAGGATGCTTCACGCCTGATGTCTTGAAGATGGAGCTGCTCCGTGTCGGAAGGATGAAGATAGAAGATGCCGTTTGGATGAAGACTTCTGCCTGCCTGGAGGACCACTTCTTGCCGCTTGGATGAAGACTTCTCCTGACTTCGTTGAGGACTTCTGCCCGCTTGGATAAAGACTTCTCCTGGCTTGATGAGGATGGAAGTCCGGTCTTCAAAAACTTTAAGTGTAATGTAGGTGTCGGCAATGTCGGGGGCGGCAGATTAGGGGTTAATAAGTGTTTTGTAGGTGTCGGCGATGTCGGGGTGGCAGATTAGGGGTGTTTAGACTCGGGGTTTATGTCAGGGTGTTAGGTTTAAACATAAATTTTCTTTCCCCATAGGAATCAATGGGGCTGCGTTACGGAGCTTTACGCTCCTTTATTGCAGGTGTTAGGCTTTTTTTAGCCAGATCTCCCCATTGATGTCTATGGGGAAATCGTGCACGAGCATGTAAAACCAGCTCAAAGCAGCGCTGGTATTTGTGTGCAGTATGGTGCTCAACGCAGCCATATTGTCTGCTAACGCCAGGTTTTTGCAAACCTATAATAGCAGCACTATTAGCCGCTCATAACGCAAAACTCGTAATCTGGACGATTGAAAATTGTGGGTTTTCCATTTCTGAGAACTTCCCAAGGAGACTGTTGTCACATATCTGTGCCTCATTGACTTCAGCAGAGATGATAAGATAAGAAACTACTTAACAATGAATATTTTGCAAACATAATGATAGTGCCAAGCCTTGTCCACTGCAGTAAGTAAGGCAAGTGGTAGGGGAGTTTAGTGGGGGTTCTAAAAAGCTTAATATGGGGGTAAACACTTCTCGGTGGAGTCAGTAGTGGGATGTGATATTCCTAAAAGGACAGGACCAGAGTGTCATAATTGTGACATTTTTACTCTACTCCTTACCTTAGTAGCACTAGGGGAGTTTTACTATTGAAAAAAAAAACTGCAGCAAATTATGAGTTATTGTATTCAGCAAATTTACATGCTCACCTAGTATGTTATTGCAAGACTACAGAAACAATCTTGTATTAACAATGTGCTTATTTTTCGTTTAAGTAAGGGCATTTCTAAATAAATCTAAGGTAGTTTTATTTATTTATTTATTTATTTATTTTTTAATATTTTTTGCTGCTTGTGCATATTGTGACTTTCGATTGACTTAATCCAACCCAATTCAACTTATTTCATCTACTTAAAAGTCAGTCGGAAAGTTTAACTTTTTTTTAACTAGACCTCTATGTAAGCACATACGGCTAGATTTAGAGTTTGGCGTTAGCCGTCAAAACCAGCGTTAGAGGCTCCTAACACTGGTTTTGGGCTACCGCTAGTATTTAGAGTCTTGTAGGTAAAGGTCTAACGCTCACTTTGCAGCCGCGACTTTTCCATACCGCAGATCCCCTTACGTAAATTGCGTATCCTATCTTTTCAATGGGATCTTCCTAACGCCGGTATTTAGAGTCTTGGCTGAAGTGAGCATTAGAAATCTAACAACAAAACTCCAGCCGCAGAAAAAAGTCAGCAGTTAAGAGCTTTCTGGGCTAACGCCGGTTCATAAAGCTCTTAACTACTGTGCTCTAAAGTACACTAACACCCATAAACTACCTATGTACCCCTAAACTGAGGCCCCCCCACTCTAATTAATTTTTTTAATCCCTAATCTGCCGACCGCACACCGCCGCAACCTACATTATCCCTATGTACCCCTAATCTGCTGCCCCTAACACCGCCGACCCCTATATTATATTTATTAACCCCTAATCTGCCGCCACCAACGTCGCTGCTACCTTACCTACAATTATTAACCCCTAATCTGCCGACCGGACCTCACCGCTACTATAATAAAGTTATTAACCCCTAATCCACCTCACTCCCGCCTCAATAACCCTATAATAAATAGTATTAACCCCTAATCTGCCCTCCCTAATATCGCCGACAACTAACTTCAAGTATTAACCCCTAATCTGCCGACCGGACCTCACCGCTACTATAATAAATTTATTAACCCCTAAAGCTAAGTCTAACCCTAACACTAACACCCCCCTAAGTTAAATATAATTTAAATCTAATGAAATAAATTAACTCTTATTAAATAAATTATTCATATTTAAAGCTAAATACTTACCTGTAAAATAAACCCTAATATAGCTACTATAATTATATTGTAGCTATTTTAGGATTTATATTTATTTTACAGACAACTTTGTATTTATTTTAACCAGGTACAATAGCTATTAAATAGTTAAGAACTATTTAATAGTTACCTAGTAAAAATAATTACAAAATTACCTGTAAAATAAATCCTAACCTAAGTTACAATTAAACCTAACACTACACTATCAATAAATTAATTAAATAAAATACCTACAATTATCTACAATTAAACCTAACAATACACTATCAATAAATTAATTAAATAAAATACCTACAATTAAATCTAACACTACACTATCAATAAATTAATTACATGAAATACCTACAAATAAATACAATTAAATAAACTAACTAAAGTACAAAAAATAAAAAAAGCTAAGTTACAAAAAATAAAAAAATTAATTACAAACATAATAAAAATATTACAACAATTTTAAGCTAATTACACCTACTCCAAGCCCCCTAATAAAATAACAAAGCCCCCCAAAATAAAAAAATGCCCTACCCTATTCTAAAATTAAAATAGAAAAGCTCTTTTACCTTACCAGCCCTTAAAAGGTCCTTTTGCGGGGCATGCCCCAAAGAATTCAGCTCTTTTGCCTGTAAAAATAAACACAATACCCCCCCAACATTACAACCCACCACCCACATACCCCTAATCTAACCCAAACCCCCCTTAAATAAACCTATCACTAAGCCCCTGAAGATCTTCCTACCATATCTTCACCACACCGGGTATAACCGATCCGTCCAGGCTTCGAAATCTTCATCCAAGCCCAAGCGGGGGCTGGAGATCCATCATCCGGCTGAAGTCTTCTATCAAGCGGCAAGAAGAAGTCCAGAAGAGGCTCCAAAGTCTTCATCCTATCCGGGCAGAAGAGGAGATCCGGACCGGCAACCATCTTCATCCAAGCGGCATCTTCTATCTTCATCCGATGACGAGCGGCTCCATCTTGAAGACCTCCGGAGCGATCCATCCTCTTCTTCCGACGTCCTAAGTCCGAATGAAGGTTCCTTTAAATGACGTCATCCAAGATGGCGTCCCTCAAATTCCGATTGGCTGATAGGATTCTAATCCTAATATGGATTCTAAGAAGAAACCATAGTATTCAACCATAGTATTCAAAAAATACAGGCGCTAAACAGCTTAAAATAGAAAAATTATATATAATAACTTGTGAGCATATAACGCCAAATATATGTGCAAAAAATGACACCTGGTGCAGATTGGATCAACCAAAAAAGTGCTAGCGACAATAGAATATAAAATATATAAATTTAATTACATAAGTGAAACAAATAAAATAAAGTATATTTTGCAAACGAAATAGCGCTGATCAGGCGCAATATTGAAGTGTAGTATACAAATAGCGACAATGTGATAAAATATACAATACAAATGTAACAGTTTGAAGAGTGTGATTGATTCCCAAATATGATTCGCTGTGATGGTTCTTGGATTAGCCCCGATTTTAAAGAGGATTTTGAAGGAGGATTTTGATCTTCAATGAGAGCTGGAACGAGATGAGGAAGACCAATAAAACGACAGAAAAGGCAATAATATAAGGTTTTCACTTTTACTTACACCGGAGATCGGTGGTTGAATCCTATATGTTCCTCTCAGTGGCGTGAAACTCCAAAACGCAGGATGCAGAAAGAATCAACCCAGCAAAGAAGAATACAAACACCTTTACACAGGTAACTGGGACACTGCACCTACGGAAGCCGGAGAGGGACAAAAACAGAACAGAGCAGAGCAACGCGTTTCAACCCGTACACAGGGTCTTTTTTAAGCTTGTGCCCTTGTTAATTTAGTTATGATATAAACTTTTGCATGCACCCTGGCAAGTTGACCATGAAGTGAGAGTGCTCTCCAGTTGCTAATTTATATTTATATTTATATATTTTTATATATATATATATATATATATATATTTATATATATATTTATATATATATATATATATATATATATATATATAATTCATTAAAATTATGGGGGGAGATAAAAAACTGAAATTAAAATCCTCCATGTCTCAAAATTAAATCAATGTAAATATTTGAGTAGGAAATTAGTACATCTAGGCAAGTATCCCCGCTTGCTTTTCCCCAGAAATTCTTAATATGCAATGTTTCCAATGCACAAGAGAATTGTGGGTAAGATATGCAAATTCTCAGTTTTTTTGCTTCAAAAATACTGTTTTGACACAGCGATCCTTTTAACCATGAAAATAGCTTTTCCAATGCAGCAACCAGAAATCTATCTCCTACTGATAAGATCCAAAAAGAACGAAACAGGCTTGTCTAGTGAGTGATTTCTGGTTTGCTGTCATAATCCTGTTTAAAAGGATCGCTGTGTCAAAACAGTACTAATTTCCTATGTAAATATTGATTTTATATATATATATATATATATATATATATATATATATATATATATATATATTATCTATCTATCTACAGTATTTATATATATATATATATATATATATTATACTGTTAAATTGTATATAATGTATATATAAGTTTTTTCATATATACATGTTTTTCATTCATATTATGTGTTTTATGAACAAGCTTTTGTGTTCAGGGTATTGATATCCCTTTCAAGACAGTAGCCACTGTTTTTTTGGTTTTTAAATAATAACACTATTTGTGTTTAAAGAAGATGGGTTTTTTTTCCATTGTATTTATTGAGCGGCTACAACATTGCAACTTTAAAGTAAGTTCACACTGTATTATAAGTTTTTGGTACAGTGGTACCGCAATATTAGAAACAAACGTGCTACTGAAAATCATGGAAAAACCTAGGAATAAACTGCTTTGTTTTTAATGGATTCCAACACTGTTGGTGAGGGGTATCAGTGCAAAATATCTGATGTTTTTTTTCTTTCAGTCTGGAGAGAAAATAAGAAAAAAGAGGAGAAGTGTCTGTCGGAGTATCAGTAAATATATTCAAAAGGTATAAATCCCAAAGTCACTGTGAAAACCGAGACTTAGCAGTGTACCTCCACAACCCCTTAAAGTTGTTGCCCACTTTTCATAAACAAGGCAACTTCAATACCTGGAAATCCTCTGTGTGTCTTCACCGGATCATCAGAGCGTGTGGGAGCAGCTTCACGTAATCTCAGGGTCAGACCGTATCTCGGACCAGCCAGAAGCCTCACTAGGCGTAATGCATCAGAAATATCCCAGTATCCCGGTCGTGAGCTCCAGTAACGCCTCTGGACTCGGCTAGCACGGGGCGATGATGTCAGATGTGAAGTATAGGCGGAGGGGAGGGGAAAGGATGGTACACTTGGCCGGCACCTGCAAACTTCCAGGGGATCAGCGGAACCAAAGTGCTGGTACAAATATCCAAAAAGAAAGAGTAGATACCGCTGAGATTCAAAGTAAAAAAATAATTCTTTATTCAGCAACAATCTAAAACATGGAGAGCATCCAAGATAAAAAATCAAGAGAGCGTAGCACCAACTGCTAACACGTTTCGGCTGTCAGGCCATAATCATAGCATATGGTGCTAAAGTGAACATAGGTGTTTAAAAAGGTTTAACCCATTTCTGATAGGATAAAAGAAAGACAGATACGCCCTCAATTGAGGTAAGAACTGAACAGTATTAAAGAAAACACAGCATGAAGACACCCTCAAAATCCATACAAAATATATGCAAAAAAATGTTTATACAAACAATCAATGAATTGCAAAATTAACTGACTGTTAATAGGAAGCATAGAGATTCAAGTTTAGATATCCGGCATAGGGAAAGAACACTTAGATAAATATGCACAAATGTATATATATATATATATATATATATATATATATATATATATATATATATGGCAGATACACCAAAATATGTGCATCCTATTAATATATTGATGATAAAGAAATGTCTCAAATCAGCAAGTATATATAAAAATATATATATATAAATGGGGGGATGAGGGGATGTACCAGATGTATAAAGATGGGGATGTAAATTCTAGCAGTGTAGGTAAATACATAAAGAATCTATGCTAGAAGAGAGGCAAATATGCCCCAAGAACATGAGCATCTATACATAGAACCTTAAACATATAATGATATAATGAGATCTCCCTAGTAGCACAAAACCCACCTACTTGTAGTGTATATATTTAGGTTTTAAGAGTACACCCAGCGGTTATTCCCAAAAATTAATGAGGTCATACTTGGAATTTAGTCCTTGAGGTATTCTGGTCTCCATCAGGAAGATCCAGAATACTTCATGTTTGGCTAATAATTTATCAATGTCTCCTCCTCTCTTTGGTACAGCTACCTTCTCTATGGCGATCCACCTAAAGGTGTCCAGTTTGCTGTTATGCAAGGTAGAAAAGTGCTGTACCAAAGGAGTAGTAGATCTACCTCTAGTGATTGTAGACATATGTTCTCTAATTCTAGCATTAATGTCCCTAGAGGTGAGACCTATATATTGGATGTTGCATTTTGTGCAAGTGATCAAATATATTATATGAGTGCAGGTACAATTGAGACATGTTTTGATATCATATATATTGCCAGTAACAGATGAAGTGAAAGCATTAGCAACTAGGACTTAGGGGCCTATTTATGAAAGGCCTGTCGGACATGATTAGACATTGCGGATCTTGTCCAACAGACCTCGCTGAATGCGGAGAGCAGTAGGCTCTCTGCATTCAGCATTGCACCAGCAGCTCTTGTGAACTGCTGGTGCAACGCCACCAGCTGAAGATTTACGGCCAATCGGCTGCTAGCAGGGGGTGTTAATCAACCCGATCGTATTTGACTAGGTTGAATTGCGGCAATCTCTGTCTGCCTCCTCAGAGCAGGTGGACAGGTTATGGAGCAGCTCCATAACTTGTGTTTCTGGTGAGTCTGAACGCTCGCCAGAAACACGGGGCTTCAAGCTCCATACGGAGCTTGATAGATATGCCCCATAGTCGCAAGGCTTGCATTTTCTATGTCCACATCTGTACATTCCGGTATGAGTTAACCAAGAATGCTGGGGTCTGTCAGACTGTCTGAGTTGAGTCGGGGATAATAAAAAACCTAGAGTGGGACATTTCTTATATGAACAGCGTACACCTTGTTGTATCACACCTTTCAAATTATCATCCGCTGCCAAAAGGGGATAGTGCTTTTTAAAAATATTATAGATCTTAGAAAATTGGGCTCTATAAGTGGTTACAAAGTGAACCCCTTTGAAAGTATCACTAGGATTAGTAGTGGTATTATCTTGTAACAGTATGTCCCTCGGTATATGTTGTACCTTCTTTTTAGCTTCACTAATGTGACTGTTCTTATATTTTCTTTGTTTGAGCCTTAGCTCTAAGTCACTAGCTTCACACAGATAGTCTTGTTCTCTACTGCAGTTCCTTTTTAGCCGTGTAAACTGGCCTTTGGCAACCGCATAGGAAATATTTTTAGGATGGCAACTATCTGTGTGAAGCAAGGAATTACCAGATATTGACTTGCGATAGACTTTTGTATAGACTTTACCATTAATATCACCAACCAGACAAAGGTCAAGGAAATTGATGCTGGAAGCATCATATTCAAAAGTAAACCTAAGTCCGTTGTCGTTGACATTTAGCCAATCTACAAATGTGCCAATTTCATTAAGAGGACCAGACCAAATAAGCAACAGGTCATCTATAAAATGCTTGAAAAAGCGTATATGAGACCTAAAGGGATTACTATCTTCAAAGATGTGGGTCAACTCCCACCAGCCAAGATATAAATTGGCATAAGAGGGGGCGAACTTCACCCTCATGGTGGTCCCACACCTTTGGAGATAGTATGTGCCCTCAAAATAGAAAAAATTATGTGTTAGCAAAAATGTTAAGACACGAATCACAAAAGCCTGAAAGTCAGAGGTGTACTCGGTATAATGCTTTAGAAAGAATTTAATAGCCTGAATACCCCTATGATGAGGGATAGACAAATATAGTGAGACTGAGTCAATTGTAACCCAAGTGAAAGAATTGTCCTAGGTGATATTGTTCACCAAGTTGAGAATATGTTTTGAATCTCTCGTGTAAGATAATAATGTTACCACCATTGGTTGGAGAATGGCATCCAACCATTGGGACAATCTTTCCAGTAGGGAATCGATGCCGCTCACAATGGGCCTACTTGTAATGTCGATAATGGACTTATGAACTTTTGGAAAATGTTGGAACATGGGTATTTTTGGATATTGACCATCGAGATACTCAGCTGTACGCTCATCTAAAAACCCATGTTCTAAACCATCATCCTAGATGTGTCTGAGTTCATATTTATACAAGGCAGTAGGATTGTTAGTTAAAGCCTCATAATCCTGTGTTTTACCCAACTGTCTAAGAGCCTCAGAGATATAGTCTGTCTGATCCATAGCTACTATAGTCCCACCCTTGTCCGCAGGGCGTATCACTATAGAGTTATCTTGTTGTAGCGATTTTAAAGCTACTTTTTGCTTCACGGTAAGATTATGTTTAATCGGATCCAGGCTGTATCTCAGGGCCTGCAGATCTTTCTCAACCCGACTATGAAATGTTTCGATAATAGTTCCCCTTCTGTGTATAGGATACAACCTAGACTTATCCCTAAATCTCGGACCACTGTTGATTTCTCCAGAATTAGTCTCAGTTTCTGAAGCTAATGTTTGTAAATTTATTATGTCACAATTTTCTTCAAATGCTTGAAACTCGGTGGAATGGGCAATGCTGTGCTCTGTCTGTTTAATATAGGTAAAGGTATCTGTTTTGTCAGATAAATGTTTCTTTAGGTTGATGTTTCCCACAATCCTATTAATATCTATCATTGTTTGAAACAAGTCAAAGTTGGTGGTGGGTGTGAAGCCTAAACCAAAGCCTAAAACCTCTATTTGCACATTAATAAACATAGTGGAAGACACATTAATGACATTATTAATTATTTGTACTTGTTTTGTACACGATTGCCTCTCAACTGGTACCTGTTCTGATGGCTCTGATGTAGGCTCTGTTGTAGGGTCGCTCCTCCCTCCCCCCAGAGTGGTCCTGGCCTAACGGAAAACCTGATCCAACAGTGATTGGTTGTTGCCAGTGGCATTACTTGCAGACACTGTAGGGTACCATTTCTTTTACTTGAAATGTACTTTGAGCTTTTATTTCCTTCACTGTTGGCAGGTCTTTCTTTCGGTCTGGCCCCTGTATTCATGGTAGAATTTTTTTTAAATCCCAGATGGTTGTGGATAAGAAAGAGTTTGAGTTTGAGAAATAGTGTTAATGTTAACCTCTGTACCTGATTGTTTCTCGTCTGATGAGTATTCTGTTTCACTGTCAGAAAAAGAGACGGATTTAGATTGTCTATTTCTACGTCTGCGGTTACCTCTTCTATTTTTATTGTTATTATTACCATTGTTATTATTCGGTAAGCTGCGTCTATAATCATAGCACTGTTTTATATTCCAAATATAGACTGAATTAGACAAATAATCGTCCTTTCTCTCACAAATTTTAGATGCTTATTCTCCATAATAGACTGCTTACTATGAGTCACTGACTCCTGGAGAATAGCATCAAATATAGCAAAATCAAATTCAGAGCTACGTTTATTTAATTCTAGCTGTAAGGAATCAATTTCTAGTTTAATTATATTCAAATGTTGTGTTCTATATTGAATCAACAAAAGCATTAAGTTAGAAGAACATTCAGATAGGACCTCATTCCAAGAATTTATAATCTCTATATTATTGGGATCAATCTCAAAAGTGGGGAACTTGTAGATCCTTAATCCCCTAGGAATCATTTTGGCCTTAATATAACAGTCAAAAGTCCAAATGTCCCACTGTGCTTTGTTTTCCTTAAACAGTAAAAGTTCCATAGAGTCAAATAATGTACTGAGGGATAATAATCCCTTATCATCTGAGAAAATGTTGTCACAATCAAGTGCAGTGTTTGAGCGTGCCTCTGCTGGCATCAATGAAAAAAACTGTGGTTGTGCAGGAGCCTCAATGATATAAGTAAATGTCCCCTGGGGTTCTTAGGTTAGAACTACGAACAGAGCAAGATATCACCAGCTGATATCCAAATAGGCAAGAAAAAAGAGGAGAGGTTTCTGTCGGAGTATCAGTAAATATATTCAAAAAGTATAAATCCCAAAGTCACTGTGAAAACCGGGACTTAGCAGTGTACCTCCACAACCACTTAAAGTCGTTCCCCACTATCCATAAACAAGGCAACTTCAATACCTGGAAATCCTCTGTGCGTATTCACCAGATCATCAGAGCGTGTGGGAGCAACTTCACGTAACCTCGGTGTCAGACCGTATCTCGGACCAGCCAGAAGCCTCACTAGGTGTAATGCAACAGAAGTATTCCAGTCATGAGCTCCAGTAACTCTTCCGGAATCAGTTAGCACGGGACAATGACGTCAGACGTGACATATAGGCAGAGGGGAGGGGAAAGGATGGTACACTTGCCCGGCACCTGCAAACATCCAGGGGATCAGCGGAACCAAAGTGCTGGTACAAATATCCAAAAGGAAAGAGTAGATACCGCTGAGATTCAAAGTAAAAAAAATAATAATTCTATATTCTAATATTATAATTTAAACATGGGGAGCATCCGGATGTTCTGCATGTTTTAATTTGTTGCTGAATAAAGAATTATTATTTTTTACTTTGAATCTCATCTACTCTTTCTTTTTGGAGAGAAAATAAATCAGAAAACATTGTAAAAACAGTGTTTTTCAATAGACCGGAATGGCTTAAATGGAGTAAGAGGAAGACCTTCGCAAAACAAATTCACACTATAATTCTCTATGGGGAGACAAACATGCAGAATTTTAAGAGATTTAAATAATGACTATAAATAAAAAAAGTTTTATTTCCATAATTCAACATTTTGGGCCAGGTTACGAGTGGAGTGCTAACAGTTATGGGCAAACGAAAAGGGGTTTATTGCGGGTGTTTGCATGCATTTGGTTTATCTCTTTTATTACTAGTTAAAAGTAAGCGCACAAGTTTTCTTCTGCAAGTGCTTGCGCGGGAGCGAGAAATGCTAAATAGCACGTCACTTGTAATCTGGTCCTATGAAAGGAAAACCTATGTATACAAAATAACAGCAAATTGAGAAATAGCCTAATTTTATTTGTATTAGGCATAATATTAAAGTGTACTTTGTCCTCCATTGCAAACTTTTACATAACAGAGAGTTCTCATTATTTCTATGGGAGATAAGATTAGTATTTATACACACATAATGACATATAAGAAAATATAGGCATGTGCCTATATATAGACTGGCTGCTATGTATCCTCGTGTATCTGCACTCACAATTTCCATGCGTCTTCAACCAGGGTGCAAAATCAAAATATCAATAAAAGTGCAAAGCAGGGACTGCACTCACTGGGTTTCGATAAATAATATGTTATTTATTCTGTGGTAAAACGCATTATTTATCTAAACCCAGTGAGTGCAATCCCTGCTTTGAACTTTTGTATATATATATATATATATATAGAGAGAGAGAGAGAGAGAGAGAGAGAGAGAGGGAGAGAGAGAGAGAGAGAGAGAGAGAGAGAGGGAGAGAGAGAGAGAGAGAGAGAGAGAGAGAGAGAGAGAAAGAGAAAGAGAGAGAGAGAGAGAGAGCGAGAGAGAGAGAGAGAGAGAGAGAGAGAGAGAGAGATATGTGATATACATATATTTATGAATACATATTTAGAGAGTACTGTTATTTCTTTTTAGTGATTATAGAAACAGACATTTTAATTGTATTTTTTTTTTTGCAATGAAGAGGTTAATACTAGGTATGACAAAAAGAATATAAAAGGAAAAAAAATTGATCTTCCTTGTACCTCCAAAATTGGGGCCATATATTCAAGATACACTCGTTCGATATTTATGAGAGATGAGAGGCCTCACTGCGCTAGTTAGGTCTGGAGTAAATTTATGTATGTATTTTTTGTTCCTCTTGTCTATGAGATATCAGTTTCTTGTCTGTTTTCTTTTTCTTTTTCTTTTTTTTTTTTTACCGCCTGGGGCATCACTGTAAATGAGATGTTACATGTGCAGTGGGCAAAGTAAACACTTTTGCAAATTAATAAGTAAGGAAATAAATAAGAAAATCGCAAACGATTTCCACAGGCTCGCTCTGCCATAACAATCACTTTGGAGTGGAAGCTTAAAAATGAATGTGATTTAGGAAGGAATATAGAAAGGTGTTTTCCCCCCCTGTCTTTCCTAGGGTGCATTAAGGAGCTATAGTGCAATGGGATTATTATGGACAGATTCGTGTTTATGCCGAGCAGGTTTGTACATATTAAGTATGGATTCATTTCAGATGCATTATACTAAGTCTGGAAAAAAAGCCTAAAACCTCACATTGTATCTCATATGTATTGAAGCCTTTGCAATTGTAGAACCGATAACATAATGAAAAGTGTCCTATTTAAACCTCCTGTTATTTCCCCACTTATATGATTTGGAATAATTTCCATAACTGATATTTTCAACTCATAATTTCCACCCATCGCTTTCATAGGAAAATGGATTTTAGAATCGACTCTTAAAACCGGATTTGCAAGCTTAATATTTCCAGAGACGGCACAATGATGCTTTTAATGTAACTGTCATTGTTGACTTTCTTTGAGCTGTTCCTTTTAAAAACTGTTGTATTCCCCCTTTCCTATTAGGATTCTATGGACAGTAAGTTAAATTTACTCTCAAAACTTTAAAGGCACAGAATTTGAAACATAAATGCATTGGATAGAGCATGGAATTTTAAACAACTTTCAAATTTATTTCTATTATCAATTTTGTTTAGTTCTGTTTGTATCTTTTGTTAAAGTGTAATCTTTGGTGAGTTAGTACAGTGTTTTTCAACCAGTGTGCCGTGGCACACTAGTGTGCCGTGAGAGATCCTCAGGTGTGCCACGGCAGACTGACAACAGTGTGACATATTTTTTAAACTTTGCTTGTTTTTTACTCCCAGTGCAGGGGTAGTTTGTAGGAGGCATGGCATAACAGCACAATACATACAGTATGTGTGTGTTTGTGTGTATGTGTATATATATATATGCTGTATTAGGCTACAATGTGTGATTTTTTAAAAAAAATTTGGGATGGTGGTGTGCCACAGGATTTTTTAATGTAAAAATGTGTGCCATGGCAAAAAAAGGTTAAAAATCACTGCGTTAGTGAATTTACCCATCTGATAGCAGTGATTGCAACAACCATTAGAACTATGTTATAGATTGTTGCTAAAGAAACATACACACTCTTAAAGGGACATTAAACACTAAATAAATGCTAAATATAATGGTGCATTTAAAAAAAAAAATTAGTCTTATAAAAACATGTAGATGATTTTTTTAAAGTTTAATTAGTTGTTTAAATATTGACAAAATAAGTGTAAAGTTTTAGTGTCTATAAATCAATGGGAACTGCCATGTTGTAACTTAGGTTACCTTCTCTGCTGTGGCTAATTAGGAACAGTTATAAATAGGTCACTAGATTGTGCAGCCAATTGCTGTGTGTAATATAACAGTGTCCCGCACTTCCATTTTTAAAAGGAACTGAAAAGCTCACAATTTCAGAATGGAATTATAGGAAAAGGGGACAAAATAAATAATGAAAATATATTGCAGAGTATTTTTTATATATACGATTTATTAATTTATATAACAATCTCAAAGTGTTTAATGTCCCTTTAAGCTCCTATAAGCCTACCTAGGAACTCTGCAATAAAGGATACCAAGAGAACAAAGCAAATTTGATAATCAAAGTAAATTTGAAAGTTGTTTAAAATGAAATGCTCTGTCTGAACATTTAATTTTAACATTTTTAGATGACCTGTATGGTGATTTCTAGATAAGTCTTAATCCTACAGTGTTCATTTTGTAGGTATGTTCGACTTTATCTAAAAAAATGTTTTAACTTTTAATTCATTTTACAACACTTTTTTCTACCATATTTTCCATTGAGGAGGTTTTCCCAGTCAAAGAAATTTCTATGCAAGTCAAATTTTCTAAACAATATCGAAATGTATGACCTGAGCTTTTAGACTATATTGTTTTATAAATGTGCTATGTTTATGAAGCACAAAATATTTATAAAGTAAATCAAAATTAAATTTTAATATGCCAGATAGAGTATTCCTTTTTTTGGGGGGGGGGGAAATTACTTATTTTTCTAGGTATATTTTGAAACTTTGAGAGTGCATGTATCTTTTACACAATGTGGCAACACTACTTATAACAAAGTTTGTGACACATGTACAATCCTGAGCATACCAAGATATTCTGTCATAAACCAAAGAGTTATTATTTACCAAGGATACCAAAAGAAAGAGGTACGCTTTTTTTAATTGTATACTTTATCTGAATCATTAAAGTTTAAAGTAGAACTAAATACAGAATAATTAAATAATTGACAAATACACAATAAAAATACAATACAACATCACTTACTTTGAAATTAAAATGAGCAGTAGAAAAATTTCTGTAATATTTCAAAGTAAATTCCATTTTCCCTCCCCCTATATCATGTGACAGCTATCAGCCAATCACAAAATGTATTACTGTTTTAACTGCACACTTTTGATCATGCTCAGTAGGAGATGGAACCTCAGAAAGTGTACATATAAAAAAGAATGTGCACATTTTTATAATGAAAATATATTGGATTTTTATTTTAATTGCTTTATCTTAATCATAAAAATTTAATTTTGACTTTAGTGAGCCTTTAATTTTTAATTCTTTGTCCCTTAAAATGGTATTTACTGTACAAATGTCAGAATTATTTCAAGTCAGCTTGATGTGGCGGTGGCTCTATTTATTGAGATGTTTGATCATTTAAAAATTCTAGGTGTTCTTCTATAGGACTAAGTAATGCAAAACAGAAGGAGAAGCAGTCTGCGAGGAACGAACAGCAGCAGGTGGCAACCGGGCCATAGAACAAGCTATTGATGCTGCTGTTCGTTCCTGGCAGACTGCTTCTCTTTCTGTTTTGCATATATAAATATGACCCTGGGGATAGTCTCCCTAAGGGTGATGGGGGAAACCAGACATGGACTCCTTGCCCAATGTGCTTAGAGGAATATGGCTGCACCTCACTGACGAGTCCCAAAGGAGGCCGAAACGATTGTCTGGGGTTGTCATGTTCCTTGCTCAGAGGAGAATTGCCTGGTATTTCGGGGCTGGACTGACTTTGTTAGGTGGGATCAGACTTATTTACTTCAGCAAAGTTCTTTGGATACTACAAACTTCACCCTCCTCGGGACTAGATTACAAGTGGAGCCCTATTTATTTTTTTGCTCACACGCAAACACTACTGAAAGTAAACTTTTAATGTGGGCACTCGTATTACAAGTTTAAAGTAAATTGTGTGCGCGTGAGCGAAAGCCTATATGCGCTAACTTTAAGATTTCGAATATCGCAAGAGCATTATCTTCATGCTTAAATTAAAGACAAAAGGCTATAAACAATGAATGTCATTACAAAGCTTTTTTAACTACTTATAATTAAACATTTTAACCTAGATTACAAGTGGGGCACTATTGATAGCGCACCGCATGGCACTGCGCTAGGATTAGGGTGGAATCTGGTGTTACATTAAGTCCATGGTAAAACGGAATAACCAGAGAATGTTTAGCGCGTCTGATATCCCTTTACCACACCCTATACTTTCAATAGATAGCATGGCCACACTAAAAATTGCACATATTGCAAGTCCTGAGTTTTGTGTTGCACTCGAGCTCAACACATAACAGCACTGAAAAATTAAGTGCAACTTCAGACCTAAAGTAAAGTGTTAGGGCTAGAATAAAAGAATAACAAAAAAATTTAAATATTCAAATAAAGTATTACACTCACATTTGTAGTGCTCCCCATAGAAGTCTGTGGGGAAAGGGAGTTAGCAATGCCTCGCTATCCAACCTTCAGATGTTAGTGCATCTGAGGCTTTGACTCGAGCAATAACTTTTTACTTTCAACTTGTAATAGAATAGAAGCGCTATTGATTTAACTTGAATGGTGTTAGTGCTCAATAGAGCTAATATTTTTGTAAATAATTGGCAGCACCATTCTTCCTCTTTTAAATCATCAAAACCATTTATTAAAACAACACAGCTCAGTATATAGTAAGCAACGTTTGAGGCTAACTTGCCCTTAATCATGCTTAAGCATGATTTAGAGCAAGTGAGCCTGACATGTTGCTTATCATATACTGAGCTGTGTTGCATTAATAAATGGTTTTGAGGGTTTAAAAGAAGAATGGTGCTGTGAATTATTTACTGAATATATTGAAGGGTATTGCAGCCGCCCGGTAAAGTCATACCTACATCTAACAGACTGAGTTAGCTGTTGATCTCTAAGGTTTGGGCTAAGTTCCACTTGCAATCTAGTCCAGTGTGTTTTGAAATTGGTGACATTTACAAAGCTTTAAAGGGACAGTAAACATAAAAAATAGCAGCAATGTTGCTGCTTAGACATGTTGCTCATCCTCTTCCTAGTATTGAAATCTAAAGCCAAAGTTTATTTAATACCCCCTTGAGTACATACTTACCCTTTTTTGCCAACAGCACAGTAAAGAAATATTATTTTTTTTAACTCTACATGGGTGAGCAATACAGCCAAATGTAATACCACCATCCCTTTAATGAAGTGCATGCTGCAGCCAAGAGATGTACATTTTAACATTGATTTATTGTGATTAATTGTTTATATCTGTCCTGGGCCCCTATTTATCAAGGGCTGGCGGACCTGATCCGACACTGCGGATCAGGTCCGCCAGACCTCGCTGAATACGGCGAGCAATATGCTCGCCGTATTCAGCATTGCACCAGCAGCTCACAAGAGCTGCTGGTGCAACGCCGCCCCCTGCAGACTCGCGGCCAATCGGCCGCCAGCAGGGGGTGTCAATCAACCCGATCGTACTTGATCGGGTTGATTTCCGGCAAAGTCTGTCAGCCTGCTCAGAGCAGATGGACAGGTTATGAAGCAGTGGTCTTTGTGACCGCTGCTTCATAACTGCTGTTTCTGGCGAGTCTGAACACGGGGCATCAACCTCCATACGGAGCTTGATACATATGCCCCCTGGAGTCAACACTATGGGGCCTATTTATCATGATGCGAGCGGACATGATCCGATATTGCGGATCATGTCCACTGCATACGCTGTCAGCATTTATCATTGCACCAGCAGTTCTTGTGAACTGCTGGTGCAATGCCGCCCCCTGCAGATTCACGGCCAATCGGCCGCTAGCAGGGGGTGTCAATCAACCCTATTGTTTTGGATCGGGTTGATTTTCGGTGATGTCTGTCTGCGGCCTCAGAGCAGGCGGACAGGTTATGGAGCAGTGGACAGGCCCCTATGGGTGAATGTTTTGCAACATTCAAAAATGTATATGAATTTTAACACATTAGTTTGTTAGTTTCGATTTTCAAATGTTTGCACAACATTCTAAGATTTGTTTTATGTAATAGTTTTTCTAATGCTTTATTTCAATGTAATATTACATTCAAATTTTTCTAATAATTCAATTCAAAGTATGCAATATTTGAATTCGGAAATTAGAATTGATATATTTGTAATAGAATTTCTAATGCTCTCTTTAAATGTAATAATCAAATTATGCAATATTCAAAACATATAGATTCAAATTGATATATTTGTATCTCTTATGTATCAATTTACTAATTCCCTACCACATGAACTATTGAACTTCTGAATAGTATTTGTTAAATTGAATGTTACAATCGATATTTTGAATGTGAATAATCAATTTCATTATAAACATTCGCAAAAGAAAGTAACATTTGATTACTTAATTTTAATGGATTTTCATTCTTTTCAACATTCGCCCTTAAAAAACGAATGTGCACAGGACTATTCGTTCTACCAAACCAATGACACGTTCAGCACAATCGCTCATCTCTAGTCCACACTGTGCACTTTGTTTTGCACTCTACCTGAATAATCTTCGTTTTGTAATTAATGCCATTTAAATTTCTTGTCATGGCAATATTTTACACATAAAAATATATTTTTATTACTAACATATTTTCCAAACCGTGTTTAGTTAAGTTGGACTCTATGGCAAACATACATCCTTTTTTTTCTTCATTTTGTAAATCAATATCTTAGTTACTGACACACTTACCTAAGCTAAAATCAAATTATGTGATGTTCAGTGTGTTACACAATCTTCAATATTTAGCAAAATATTACAGCATTTTATAACAATATCTCAAATGCATAGATGAAAATCTGTTCTTTAAATAAATGGAGAACAAATCTCCCCCAGTTGGATCAAGGCAGTTATTATGAGATGGAACTAAGGCTAGAAACTGTCAAATACTTTTCAGCTGTCACCTTAAATTTGAATTTATATGATTTCTCTGTTAAATTCATGCTGTGGAATGCATGCAGGCGTTCTCAAGAGTATTCTGCATTGGCTCAGACAAAGTCCAGCTAATTCCCAAACTGAGTCTCGCAATTGGACATATAACTGGGGTCTGCCTTCTAAGTAGTACATGGTAGTACTATAATGGTAGAATACCTCTTTCTCCAACTGACTTCATATGAGACTGTTAAACAAGGGGAACAAATCAATTTAAATGTAAAATATCTTATAAATAACAGTATACAATACATCCCAAATTTGTTTAAATTTGCATGCTCCATCTGAATCATGACATTTTCATTTTAACTTTACTGTCACTTTAAATTAATATAATTGTATTATATTTATCTCTACTTGGTTATTTTTTTTAAAATATATTTTCCCACAAAAGCAAAAAAAAAAAAAAACAGCAAAAACATTTAAAGGGACACTAAACCCAATTTTTTTCTTTCATGATTCAGATACAGCAGCAATTTTAAGCAACTTTCTAATTTACTCCTATTATCAATTTTTCTTTGTTCTCTTGCTATCTTTATTTAAAAAGCAGGAATGTGATGAATAGGAGCCAGACCATTTTTGGTTGAGAACCTGGGTTATGCTTTCTTATTGATGGGTAAATGTAATCCTCCATTAAGCAAGCGTTATCCATGGTGCTGAACCTAAAATGGGCTGGCTGCTAAGATTTACATTTATGATTTTAAAATAAAGATAGCAAGAGAACGTTGAAAAATTGTTAATAGGAGTAAATTAGAAAGTTGATTAAATTGCAACCTCTATCTGAATCATGAAATAAACTATTTGGGTTCAGTGTCCCTTTAAATAATGTAAACATTTAAGAAATTATTTAATGTTCAAAAAACTGCATATTTCTGGGTTCTAGGTACTCACTTGCTGAAAGTTCAAACAATAAACTCCCAAAAAAAAAAAATTATACCGTTGTGGTTTAATCGGTAAACAAAGAGATCTTGAATAAGGAGTGATAGGGCTAGATTCATAGACACTTGTGAGGCTACTGAGGGGTAAAGGTGAGGTTTATGTATGAAATTTATTGAGCATTTTGGGCACCTATATTGTCCACTATTTTGTTATAGGGCACTACTTTCATTAAAGGGACAGTCAACACCAGAATTTTTGTTGTTTAAAAAGATAGTTAATCCCTTTATAACCCATTCCTCAGTTTTGCATAACCAACGCTGTTATATTAATATACTTTTTACCTCTGTGATTAACTTGTATCTAAGCCTCTTCTGACAGCCCCCTGATCACATGACATTTTATTTATTATCTAATGACTTTCATTTTAGCCAATTAGTGCAGTGTCTGCCACAATCCACAGGTGTGAGCACAATGTTATCTATATGGCTCACATGAACTAGCTCTCCCCTGTTGTGGAAAGCAAATAAAAAAGTGTGTGATAAAAGGTGGCTTTCAAGGGCTTTGAAATTATCATATGAGCCTTCCTATGTTTAACTTTCAACTAAGAATACCAAAAGAACAAAGAAAAATTGGTGATAAAAGTAAATTGGAAAGTTGTTTAAAATGACATGCCCTATTTGAATCATAAAAGTTTTTTTGGACTTGACATCCTTAGTTGTATGCAGTGCCATCTCACGCATCAAACGTAAAATGCTTTGAAATAATAGACCTTTTTAGTTTAAAGTATAACAAAACTATTATAATTTCTGAAATACTTCACTTCAATCCCTTAGCGTAGCATAAACAAGCAGGTAGGTATGTCAAAGTTAACACGACAGTTCAACACAGAAGGAACTTTATCACTCTATAGGCAAGTGTCTCAGCAAGATATCATCTCAACAGGAACAGGATACAAGTTATTTCAATTTGTTTCCAATTGTAAATCTGCTCTGCTCTTCTATCTAAATCATTCTGCTTATAAATTAATCTGTCTATCTCAGTCTGCATTTTCTTCAATCTGCCTACATTTTTGGGGAAAATGTAAACATATTCTCCATCAACAAGCAGTGACATAGCTGCCTCCCTGCACATTGTATAAAAACTTATACTAAACAAATGTGTTGCACATAATAAGGATTAGTTCTCATAACTGGTTATACTGCTAAAGAGAAAAAGAGTCTTATACATGAATTAAAACAGATTACAAGTGGGATGTTATTTAGCATTTTCGCTCATGAAAACACCACCAGGGGGTCCATTTATTAATGTGCGGATGGACATGATCCGATATAGCGGATCATGTACGCTGCACATCGATAAATGCCGACAGCATACGCTGTCGGCATTTATCATTGCACTAGCAGTTCTTGTGAACTGCTGGTGCAATACCGCCCCCTGCAGATGCTCGGCCAATCAGCCCCTAGCAGGGGGTGTCAATCAGCCTGATCGTATTCGATCGAGCGGACGAGTTAAGGAGCAGCGGTCTTAGGACCACTGCTTCTTAACTTCCGCTTCAGCCGGAACTGAAGCGGAGTGGGTCAGAGGCAGCATCTGCTGCTTCATAAATAGACCCCCAGAAGTAAACTTTTAACTTGCGCGGCTTAGCGTGTGTATTGCAAGATGAAGGTAAACTGTTTGCGTGCTAACTTGATGACTTCAAATATTGTGACTGTGCTAACTCCATTTCTACATAGACTTCAATGGAGAGTGCAAACTTTAAAAAAAACCTAACACTTATCACTCGCACGTAACCCTGATAAAAATTACACCTGCATCACTAACCCGAAGATAGTTATGAATATATTTTCATGTAAAATAAAATGTTCTATTTATGTTTAAATATATATTTATAAATATATATATATATATATATATATATATACATATATGAGATGTACTGTATTTTTTTGTAAAATTTATATCTATACTTTATTGCAGAATCTGCTGGCGCTCTACAAATAACCGATAATAAGAAAAATAAGAAGAATTTTATCTATCTATCTATCTATCTATCTATCTATATATATACATATATATAAAACATAATATTAACCTGAAGGTTAGTCTCTGCCCACAAAGTGACGTCAAAAAACTAAACTACTCATTGCCCCTAAAGGGGTATTTGTATGGGCATTGCCCTTAAAAGGGCATTCAGCTCTTTTACTGTCCTTAAAAGAGCAATCAGCTCTTTTCCAGCCCAAAAAACCCTAATCTAAAAAAAAAAAGCCACCCCAAAAAAAAAAAATAAAGCTTAAGACTAAGCCCCAAATAGGTACTCACCATTCCTGAAGTCCGGTGGGGAAGATCTTCTTCCAGGCGGCTCCATCATCTTCTATATATTTATCTGGAATGAAGGCGGCATGGAGGTGTGGAGCTGTCTCCCCGATGCGTGGATCCTCAGCGGCGGTCCTCAATGACGGTGGTCCTCAGTGGCGGTGGCGGCGGCGTTCCTTGGCGGCGTGGAGGCTGCGCTACCTTGAATACAAGGTACTACATTCAATTTGGGGTACCTTGCATTCCTATTGACTAGAATTTTGTTCAAATCAGCCAATAAGATTTCAGTAGCTCTCATCCTATTGGCTGATTTCAAAATTTAAAAAATATTGGGTACCTTGCATTCAATCTTCAGTGTGCGACGGACGATCACATGAAGAGGGGCCTCCACACCGCTGAGGACCGCCGCTGAAGACCGCCGCTGAGAACCACTTCTGAGGACCACCGCTGAGGATCCGCGCCGCCTTCACTCCGGATGAAGATAGAAAATGATGAAGCCGTTTGGAAGACCTTCTCCGCCGGACTTTAGGAACGATGAGTACCTATTTAGGGCTTAGTCTTTTGGGGCTTTTTTATTTTTAAGTTTAAGAATTTAATGGGCTGTAAAAGAGCTTATTGCCCTTCTCAGGGCAATGCCCATACAAATGCCCCTTTAGGAGCAATGCGTAGTTTAGGTTTTTTTTATTTTGGGGGGTTTGGTGGGTGGGGGTTTTTACTGTTAGGGGGGACTTAGTATTTTTTAAATGTAAAAGAGCTATTTAACTTGGGGTAATGCCCCGCGAAAGGCGCTTTTAAGGGCTACAGTATTTGTAGTTTAGTTTAAGGGTGTTTTTATTTTAGCGGGGCTTTTTTGTTTTCATAGGGATTAGGTTTAAAAAAAAATTATTTTTGATAATTTTATTTATTTTTTGCTGTAATTTTAGATTTTTTTTGTAATTTAATGCTAGGTTTTATTATTTTAATTGTAACTTAGTATTGGGGTTCATTTAAGGGGTATTAGGTTAGGGGGCTTAAAAATTAATTTAGTTGTTTGCGTTGTGGGGGGTTTGGTGGTTTAGGGGTTAAAAGGTTATTTAGGTTTATTGCTATTGGGGGTCTGGCGGTTTAGGGGTTAAAAGGTTAATTAGGTTTATTGCGATGTGGGGAGTTGTCAGTTTAGGAGTGAATAGGTTAATTAGGTTTATGGCGATATGGGGGTTCGTCGGTGTAGGGATTAATAGGTTAATTAGGTTTATTGCAATGTGGGGGGTTTGCGGTTCAGAGGTTAATAGGTTAATTAGGTTTATTGCAATGTGGGGGGTTTGCAGTTCAGAGGTTAATAGGTTAATTAGGTTTATTGCAATGTGGGGGTTGGCGGTTTAGGGGTTAATATTTTAAATATGTTATTTGCGGATTTGGGGTTAATTACTTTATTATTTTGCAATGTGGGGGTTTGCGATTTAGGTGTTTGTTAATACTTTGTGTAGGAGGTTAGGTTTTTTGTTATACTTCGTGGGGCAGTTAGGTTTTTTTATATTTTGTGCGGGCAGTTATGTGTTATTTCATTATTTCGTGCGTGCGGTTAAGTGTTTTTTTTTTTTTAAAGGCTTTGGGTTTGTCTGCACTGCATCCAGGTGGATTGCAAAAACGGCAGGGTGGGGAAAAAATCCACCTTCGGTGGTTTCTTTCACCACTGTGCCATTTTTGGAATAGCTGCATCCAGGTCGATTCTTTGAGCTGTGCGCACAGCCAACATTCCTTTGAGGATGCGTGCGCAACTGGCAACGATGACAGATGTGTTACAAACACGATTATACTATAGATATGAATATATATAGATATAGGTATATACAGATATATCTATAGGAATTTCTATTTAAAAATACATAGAACATTTTCCCCTATGTGAAGTACATTGGAATGTAAAATATTTACAGTCCATACACAGTAAAACACATTATTAAATATTTAAAATCAACAAAAAATATTTTTCTTGTATTCAGATATTTGACTCAAAAGGTCTCCACAGTATATATACTTGTGTATACATGTATATACTGTATAAGTGTGTATATGTACATATATATAAAAAAAATAACTCATTATGTAGTTCATTAACAAATCTAGACAGGCCCAGAGGCTTGTTTTCCCACAGAAAACCTCTGAATTACATTGTTTCCAATGCAGCAAAGGATTCTGGGTAAGATATGCAAATTAAGTACACAATGACACACCTTTTTACTTCAGTCTGCTTTTCAGCAGGTTCCCTTTACGCCAAAGTATGTCTGTTTACACATCTTATAAACTTAGCTAGGGTTAGTGCAGTGATTCGTAACTATCCCAGAATAGCTGGGAGAAGATTAGAATCACTGCTGGGTGAAGTTGATTCCAGACAGAATACAACAACATTTTAAATTAGGGGGAAATAAAAGGCGAGTTTAAGATCCTCCACTACGCACAAAATATAGAAAAAACAACTCATTAAGTAGTTCATTAACAAATCTAAACAGGCCCAGAGGCTTGTTTTCCCACAGAAAACCTCTGAATTACATTGTTTCCACTGCAGCAAAGGATTCTGGGTAAGATATGCAAATTAAGTACACAATGACACACCTTTTTACTTCTGTCTGCTTTTCAGCAGGTTCCTTTTACACCAAAGTATCACTGTTCACACAGCTTATAAACTTAGCTAGAGTTAGTGCAGTGATTCATAACCATCCCAGGACAAACTGTTTCATGGTTTTTGCCACTCATCAGCTGGGAGAAGGTTAGAAACACTGCTGGGTGAAGTTGATTCCAGGCAGAATACAACAACATTTTAAATTAGGGGGAGATAAAAGGCGAGTTTTAGATCCTCCACTACGCACAAAATATAGAAAAAATAACTCATTATGTAGTTCATTAACAAATCTAGACAGGCCCAGAGGCTTGTTTTCCCACAGAAAACCTCTGAATTACATTGTTTCCAATGCAGCAAAGGATTCTGGGTAAGATATGCAAATTAAGTACACAATGACACACCTTTTTACTTCAGTCTGCTTTTCAGCAGGTTCCCTTTACGCCAAAGTATCACTGTTCACACAGCTTATAAACTTAGCTAGATACTTTGGCGTAAAGGGAACCTGCTGAAAAGCAGACTGAAGTAAAAAGGTGTGTCAATGTGTACTTAATTTGCATATCTTACCCAGAATCCTTTGCTGCATTGGAAGCAATATAATTCAGAGGTTTTCTATGGGAAAACAAGCCTCTGAGCCTGTCTAGATTTGTTAATGAACTACATAATGAGTTATTTTTTCTATATTTTGTGCGTAGTGGAGGATTTTAAACTCGCCTTTTATCTCCCCCTAATTTAAAATGTTGTTGTATTCTACCTGGAATCAACTTCACCCAGCAGTGATTCTAATCTTCTCCCAGCTGATGAGTGGCAAAAACCATGAAACAGTCTGCTCTGGGATGGTTATGAATCATTGCACTAATCCTAGCTAAATTTATACACAGTGATACTTTGGCGTAAAGAGAACCTGCTGAAAAGCAGACTGAAGTAAAAAAGTGTGTACTTAATTTGCATATCTTACCCAGAATCCTTTGCTGTATTAGAAACAATATAATTTAGAGGTTTTCTGTGGGAAAACAAGGCTCTGGGTCTGTCTAGATTTGTTAATGAGCTACATAATGAGTTATTTTTTCTATATTTTGCGTGTAGCGGAGGATTTTAAACTTGCCTTTTATCTCCCCCTAATTTAAAAAGTTGTTGTGTATATACATACAAACATATATTTAGACATATAAAATTAAATAATCCCAGTTGAGGATCAGACTCCATCCCGTGCCGGAGCAATTTTGATACTGGTAGGGTGGTGCTGTCACCTTGGTATTACAATATATTTAGACATGTATATGTATGTTTATATCCATTGTAGCTCTTTTCATTCAAATATCTTGTCATATACATATGCCTTTTAACCCTTACAATTTTTTTATTTATATTTATGTGAACATTTTTTTTTTTATTAGATAGTGTATATAGAATGTAACTTTTAATTTGAATCTATTTATGTTGTGTTTGGTATAACTTTTTATTTAGCCCTATCCCTTTACACAAGGTCTTCACTCACAGTAACCAGATGATAAAAAAACGTTTAAATAAATTTGATTTCATAATTATTTATTTATATTTATTTAAAAAATATTTTACCATAAAGGATACAGTGAGATGTCTTGCGTTTTCAAGTATGTCCTGGATGAACAAAACATAGCATTGATAAAATAGGGTGTAATAAAATACAAAAACAATATTAATAAACAATATTACAAAATTGAAAATAGAATAGGTAGAATTACTTACTGTTATCGTTTTTCTTCACTTTTCAAGTACTTTTTAAATTAAATTGAAGTATTTTCCAAATCCCCCGTGGGACTTAGTGTCCTATCAATGGGGTTCTATGTTATATTTTATCACCCGACTCATTAACAAACTAACTTCTCTTACCCAACAAGTTACCCTCATCTATCTCTTCACTAATATCCTTCTCACCTTTGCAGTCCCCACCTCCAGTTTCCCATCCTCCCACCCATCTAGATTGTAAATTCCCACAGAAATAGGGCCCTCAATTCCCCGTGTATTTGTCTGTAAAATGTTGTCATTTATTGTATTGCTTCTCCGTTGTACTTTTATCCTTGTACCCATGGGTAGCGCTGCGGAATCTGTTGGCGCTTTATAAATAAAGAATAATAATAATGGGGTCTACCTGGGTAGGAATATGGCGCTATTTTTTTGTAGAGCAGCACTTTTTTACGGGCTGTCTTAAAGGGAAAGTCTACTAAAAAATGTTATTGTTTAAAAAGATAGATAATCCCTTTATTACACATTCCCCAGTTTTGCACAATTAATATATTTTTTTACCTCTTTTATTTTAGGGGGTTTGGTGGGTGGGGTTTTTTACTGTTAGTGGGGACTTAGTATTTTTTAAATGTAAAAGAGCTGTTTAATTTAGGGCAATGCCCTACAAAAGGCCCTTTTAAGGGCTATTTGTAGTTTAGTTTAGGGGTGTTTTTATTTTGGGGGGGACTTTTTTATTTTCATAGGGATAAGGTTTATTTTTTTGTTTTTTTGATAATTTTTATTTGTTTCTGTAATTTTAGAGTTTATTATTTTTTGTAATTTTCGATTTTTTTTTAATTTAATGCTAGGTTTATTTATTTTAATTGTAACTTAGTATTGGGGTTAATGTAGGGGGTGTTAGGTTAGGGGGCTTAGTAATTAATTTAGTTATTTGCGTTGTGGGGGGTTTGGTGGTTAAGGGGTTAATAGGTTAATTAAGTTTATTGCAATGTGGGGGTTTGGCGGTTTAGGGGTTAATAGGTTAATTAGGTTTATTGCGATGTGGGGGATTGGCAGTTTAGGAGTTAATAAGTTAATTAGGTTTATTGTGATGTGGGGGTTCGGTGGTTTAGGGGTTAATAGGTTAATTAGGTTTATTGCAATGTGGGGGATTGGCAGTTTAGGAGTTAATAAGTTAATTAGGTTTATTGTGATGTGGGGGTTCGGCGGTTTAGGGGTTAATAGGTTAATTAGGTTTATTGAGATGTGGGGGTTTTGTGGTCCAGGGGTTAATAGGTTAATTAGGTTTATTGCAATGTGGGGGGTTGGCGGTTTAGGGGTTAATATTTTAAATATGTTATTTGCAGATTTGGGGTTAATTACTTTATTATTTTGCGATGTGGGGGTTTGTGGTTTAGGTGTTTGTTAATACTTTGTGCGGGAGGTTAGTTTTTTTTCTGTTATACTTCATGGGGCGGTTAGTTTTTTTTTTGTATTTCTTGCGGGCGGTTATGTGTTTTTTATTTATTTCTTGCAGGCGGTTACGTGTTTTTCGTTATTTCGTGTGGGCGGTTGCATGTTATTTTTTTTTTTTTAAGGCTTCTGGTTTGCCTACGCTGCATCCAGGTGGATTGCAAAAACAGCAGAGTAGTGAAAAAATCTACCTTCGGTGGTTTCTTTCACCACCATGCCATTTTCAGGATAGCTGCATCCAGCTGGATTCTTTGGGCTGCGCACACAGCCAACATTCTTTTGGCTGCCTCGCACTGCCTACATTCCTTTGAGGATGCGTGCGCAACTGGCGACTGCGACGGACGCGTTACAAATGCAATTATAGTATAGATATGAATATAAATAGGTATAGGTATATACAGATATATATATATATATATATATATATATATATATATATAAGAATTTCTATTTAAAAATACATAGAACATTTTCCCCTATGTGAAGTACATTTGAATGTAAAATATTTACAGTCCATACACAGTAATACACATTAATTTATTAAATATTTAAATTCAATAAAAAAATATTTTTCTTGTATTCAGATATTTGACTCGAAAGGTCTCCACAGTATACATACTTGTGTATACATGTATATATAAGTGTTTATATGTGTACATATGTACATAAAGTATATATATATATATATGTATATATATATATATATATATATATATAAACATAAATACACATGTACACACATATACATATGTATATATACATACAAACATATATTTAGACATGTACATGTATGTTTATATCCATTATAGCCCTTTCCATTCAAATATCTTGTCATATACATATGCCTTTTAACCCTTACAATTTTTTTATTTTATTTATATTTATGTGAACATTTTTTTTATTAGATAGTGTATATAGAGTGTAACTTTTAATTTGAATCTATTTATGTTGTGTTTGGTATAACTTTTTATTTAACCCTATCCCTTTACCCAAGGTCTTCACTCAAGGTAACCAGATGATAAAAAAGGCAAAATTTAGCAATGAAAAAAACATTAAAATAAATCTGATTTCATAATTACTTACTATTATCATTTTTCTTCACTTCTCAAGTACTTTTTAAATTAAATTGAAGTATTTTCCAAATCCCTTGTGGGACTTAGAGTCCTATAAATGGGGTCTACCTGGGTAGGAATATGGCGCTAGTTTTCTTGAAGAGCAGCACTTTTATAAGGGCTGTCTTAAAGGGAAAGTCTACTCAAAAATGTTATTGTTTAAAAGATAGATAATCCCTTTATTACACATTCCCCAGTTTTGCACAATTAATATATTTTTTACCTATGTGATTACCTTCCATCTAAACCACTGCAGACTGCCTCCTTATCTCAGTGCTATTTACAGCCTTGCATTATCAGCTAATTAGTGCTGCCTCATGAATAACTCCATGGGAGTGAGCACAATGTTCTCAAAATGGCACACATGAACGAGCAGTGTCTTTCTGGGAAAATATATAAAATGCTCTGAGATAAAAGAAGGCCTGCGGGGCTTAGAAACAAGCAGTCATTTAGAGGTTTAAAGGTTACAAATTATATATATATAATATATATGTTGGTTTTGCAAAGCTGGGGAATGGGTAGTAAAGGTGTTATCTATCTTTTTTAAACAATTACATTTTTTAGAGTAGACTGTCCCTTTAAGTAACGTCAATATACAATCAAATTAGCTATTTTAAAATGAAAAGAAGCTTTGTTTTCCAATATGTCAGTTTATTTTACTGATGTTATCTTGATTAATCCATGTATATGTCTTGTTTATGAACCATTTCACACTGTTATAATCCTTTAAGAGATATATGGAATGTAATAGAGAGTGACTCGCAACAAGATATTAAAGATATTACGGGTAGTGGGTACAAATGTTTTTGAATTGCAGAAATGTTCAATGTAAGTGGAGAGTTTCTTCCATTAAATATTAGCGTCATGAATGGGTTTTATAAAATTTAGAACTTTTTGTAATTGTGCTTGCATGCAGCAATCAGATAACACATTTTACAATTTTGATTAACTATGGAATTAAATCATGGAAATGTTACATCTTAAACAAGACTTTACTGACACATAGACTTTCAAAACATAAATTTGTATTTCCTATGTGCCAGAGAGGAGCAGATAATTAGATTTTCCTCTAAGTGAGTACTTGAATTACATTCATACTTAAAATCTGTCATAAACATTTTTTTAAAGGGACATATCAGGCGGCAAATGATGAGTATGCTCTGTGTGCAGAGCATATCTACCAATTAAAACCGACACAGTTGTAGATGTGGCGGCCATTTTTTAAAACACTTTGAATTACAAATTGCATTTCAAAGCATAAACTCTACACTGCTCCAAATAAAACATATCTATCTATCTATCTATCTATCTATCTATCTATCTATCTATCTATCTATCTATAACTATCTATCTATCTATCATCTATCTATCTATCTTTCTATCTATTTATGCTTCAATCTTTACTGTGATCTCAGAGCTGGGGTTAACTGTTTTCAGAAACAAAAAAGTTGCACAAAACACTTCAAAATACATAACAAAGTACAGTTGCACTCATATTAAAACTGTCTAATAAATATTTTGTTGTAAGATCTCGGGTGTTAGAGAAAAAAAAGCTACAAAAGGCTTTAACATAGAGATACATACATATACATGTCTAAATATATATTTGTATGTTTTTATATATATATATATGTACATATATATTAATGTATTTATATGTGCATATACAGTATCTCACAAAAGTGAGTACACCCCTCACATGTTTGTAAATATTTTATTATATCTTTTCATGTGACAACACTGAAGAAATTACACTTTGCTACAATGTAAAGTAGTGAGTGTACAGTCTGTATAACAGTGTAAATTTTCTGCCCCCTCAAAATAACTCAAGACACAGCCATTATTGTCTAAACTGTTGGCAACAAAAGTACACCCCTAAGTGGAAATGTCCAAATTGGGCCAAAAGTGTCAATATTTTGTGTTGCCACCATTATTTTCCAGCACTGCCTTAACCCTCTTGAGCATGGAGTTCACTAGAGCATCACAGGTTGCCACTGCAGTCCTCTTCCACTCCTCCATGACGACATCACAGAGCTGGTGGATGTTAGAGATCTTGCCCTCCCCCACCTTCTGTTTGAGAAAGCCCCACAGATGCTCAATAGGGTTTAGGTCTGGAGACATGCTTGGCCAGTCAATCATCTTTACCCTCAGCTTCTTTAACAAGACGGTGGTCGTCTTGGAGGCGTGTTTGGGGTCGTTATCATGTTGGAATACTGCCGTGCGGCCCAGTCTCCAAAGGGAAGGGATCATGCTCTGCTTCAGTATGTCACAGTGCATGTTGGCATTCATGGTTTCCTCAATGAACTGTAGCTCCCCGTGCCAGCAGCACTCATGCAGGCCCAGGCCATGACACTCCACCACCATGCTTGACTGGAGGCAAGACACCCTTTTCTTTTTACTCCTCACCTGGTTGCCGCAACACACGCTTGACACCATATGAACCAAATAAGTTTATCTGGGTCTCATCGGACCACAGGACATGGTTCCAGTAATCCATGTACTTAGTCTGCTTGTCTTCAGCAAATTGTTTACTGGCTTTCTTGTGCATCATCTTTAGAAGAGGTTTCCTTCTGGGATGACAGCCATGCAGACCAATTTGATGCAGTGTGCAGCGTATGGTCTGAGCACTGACAGGTTGAGACCCACCCTATCAACCTCTGTGCAATAGCTGGCAGCACTCATACATCTATTTCCCAAAGACAACCTCTGAATATGATGCTGAGCACATGCACGCAACTTCTTTGGTCGACTATGGCGAGGCCTGTTCTGAGTGGAACCTGTCCTGTGAAACCGCTGTATAGTCTTGCCCACTGTGCTGCAGCTCAGTTTCAGGGTCTTGGCAATCTTCTTATAGCCTAGGCCATAATAAAAATGTTAAAAATATTTGTGTGAATGTGAATAGCAGATGGTGAACTTCTTATGATTCTTCTTATTGATGGATATCACTAATTAGAAGACATAAGAAGTTCACCTTCTGCTATTCACCTCCACACTCATTTTTTATTGTTACATTTTGTATTTTTGGAAACTTTATACTACCTTCTAAATCAGAACTTTTTATATTTATTTTTATAATTTTTCTATATCTTTTAACCATTTTTATACCTTTTCACCATTTTTTCAATTTTTTCATTTTCTTTTTTTTTCATCATTTGTACTTCACTTTGGAGTGATTGTTTTTGAATATCTGAACATTCTGGACACCTTCACAAAACACACTTTATTGGGACAACTTTATTGGAACTTACATTAAATACTTTCATTGGGACATTTTCTTCAGCAATATATGCATTAGCTATTTATATCCATCTCTATGTGAAGATTATTGTTGTCTTTTTCATAGACTGTTGCTGCTTTTATATTTACTGTTTACATATTGTTTTTATATTGTTTTTATCTTGTACATTTTGGATCCATGAATTTTAGCTTTATCTGTGTTCTATACTGTGTACAATAAAACTGTGACTTTTTATACATTCACCTTAGCCTTTTTGGTGCTCTCTTCATCTACTTATACAACTGTGTTGTTAAAGGAGATTTTAGCTACTTTAGATGACTCCGATACTCCTGTCGTTGTCACTCCTAAGAAATCTAGTAAATTTAATAGTTTATTTGATGAACCTTCCCCTTCTGAGGTTTTTCCTGTGTCGGACCGTGCTAAGGAGATTATCTCACAGGAATGGGAGAAACCTGGGTTGTCTTTTTCCCCGTCTCCCATTTTTAAGAAAATGTTTCCTGTCGTGGACTCCATTAAAGACCCTTGGTATACTGTACCTAAAGTTGAAGGGGCCATTTCCACTCTGGCTAAGAGAACCACTATTCCTATTGAGGATAGCTGCTCTTTTAAGAATCCGATGGACAAGAAGCTGGAGGCTTATTTGAAAAAGATTTATGTTCATCAAGGTCTCCAATGGCAACCTGCGGTGTGTATTGCCACGGTTGCCACCGTGACTAGTGTGGCATCTTATTGGTTCAATGCCTTGTCTGATTCTCTTCAAGTAGAGACTTCATTGGGTGAAATTCAAGATAGGATTAAAGCTCTTAAATTGGCCAATTCCTTTATTGCAGATACCATTTTACAGGTTGTTATACTAGGAGCTAAAACTTCTAGTTTCACTGTCCTAGCTCGCAGGGCGTTATGGTTGAAATCCCGGTCTGTGGATGTTTCCTCTAAAGTCAAGATTCTGGCGAAACCTTGTTTGGACCCGGTTTGGCAGAAATTATCTCTGATATTACGGGTGTAAAAGGGTCTTTTCTACCTCAAGATAAGAAGAATAGGCCTAAAGGATCAGATCAGGTGGGGGGCAGACTTTCTCAGTTCTCTCAAGCCTGGATACGAGATGTCCCAGATCCCTGGACTGTGGACAAAGTATCCCAGGGTTACAAATTGGAATTCAAGACTTTTCCTCCCAGAGGCAGATTCCATCTCGCAAGATTATCTGCAGACCAGATAAAGAGAGAGGCGTTCTTGAAATGTATACAACATCTTTCCTCCCTGGGAGTGATAGTTCTAGTTCCAGTGCAGGAACATGGTCTCGGATTCTACTCCAACCTATTTGTGGTTCCCAAAAAAGAGGGAACTTTACGTCCCATTCTAGACTTGAAGCGTCTAAACAAGTTTCTCAAAGTTCCATCCTTCAAGATGCAGACTATATGCTCCATTCTTCCTTTGATACAAGAGGGTCAGTTCATGACAACCATAGACCTAAAGGATGTGTATCTTCATGTTCCGAATCGCAGGGACCATCACAGATTCCTGAGATTTGCCTTTCTGAACAAACATTTCCAGTTCATGGCCCTTCCATTTGGTCTAGCTACGGCTCCCAGAATTTTTTCAAAGATTCTGGGGGCTCTTTTGGCAGTGATCTGTTCTCGTGGAATTGCTGTGGCACCCTACCTGGATGACATATTGGTTCAGGCGCCATCTTTTCAACAAGCAAAATCTCACACCCTTTCCCCTGCTACAAGAATAGTGTTCTAAGGGACCATAATTTAACTTCTCTATTGATGAAGATTTTTCTGACAGAGGTCAGGAAAACAAAATCATTTCCTCTTGCCTCTCTCTTCAGCCTTCTGCTTATCCTTCAGTGGCTCAATGTATGGAGGTAATCGGTCTGATGGTGGCTTCCATGGATATAATTCCTTTTGCTCGATTCCATTTGAGAGCTATCCAGTTGTGCATGCTCAGACAATGGAATGGTGACCTTGTGGATCTATCTCAGAGAATAGAGTTAGATCAGTCATCAAGCGACTCTCTCCTGTGTTGGATTTCTCAGGAACCTCTGTCTTGGGGCACATGCTTTCGGAGACCCTCCTGGGTGATCGTGACCACGCAGTCTGGAATTCGTTAAAAGCTTTGGACTCGGGAGAAGACTGATCTTCCCATCAACATCTTGGAGTTAAGGGCGATTTACAATGCTCTATTGGCTTGGCCTCAGTTGTCCTCAGCCCAGTTTATCAGGTTCCAGTCAGACAACATAACTTATGTGGCTTACATCATTCACCAGTAAGGAACTCGGAGTTCCTTTGCCATGAAAGAGGTTACTCAGATTCTTCAGTGGGCAGAGACCCACAATTGCTGTCTATCTGCCATCCACATTCCAGGAGTAGACAACTGGGAAACGGATTTTCTAAGCAGACAGACTTATCATCCCGGGGAGTGGGAACTCCTTCCTGAGGTGTTTTCCAGCTTAGTTCTCAAATGGGGGGTGCCAGAGTTAGATCTGATGGCGTCCCATAAGAAAGCCAAGCTTCCAAGATACGGTTCAAGGTCAAGAGATCTGCAGACCATTCTGATAGATGCTCTGGCGGTTCCTTGGGTTTTCAGGTTGGCATACCTGTTTCCTCCGTTTGTTCTCCTTCCACAAGTCATTGCTCTATCAAACAGGAAAGGGCGTTGGTGATTTTAATAGCCCCTGCGTGGCCTCGCAGGATCTGGTTTGAAGACCTAGTGGAGATGTAATCTCTCCCACCTTGGAGACTACCTCTGAGGAAGGAACTCCTGATTAAGGGTCCCTTCCTTCATCCAAATCTCGTTTCTCTGAAGCTGACTGCTTGGAGATTGAAAGCTTAATTCTGTCTAAACGTCAGTCATTGACACCATCATTCAGGCTTGCAAGCCTGTTACTAGAAAGATTTACCATATGATATGGCATAAATATCTTTATTTATTGTGAATCCAAGGGCTACTCTTGGAGTAGAATTAGAATTCCTAGAATTGTATCTTTTCTTCAGGAAGGCCTGAAGAAGGGATTGTCAGTCAATACCCTGACGGGTCAGATTTCTGCTTTATCAGTTTTACTACATAAACGTTTGGTGGATGTGCCAGATGTGCAATCTTTTTGTCAGGCCTTGGTCAAAATCAGGCCTGTCTTTAAGTCTGTTGCTCCTCCCTGGAGCCTTAACCTTGTTCTTAAAGTTTTACAGCTGGCTCAGTTTGAGCCATTGCATTCCATAGACATATTAAGTTGTTATCTTGGAAGGTTTTGTTTCTTGTTGCTATCTCTTCTGCTTGAAGAGTCTCAGAACTCTCAGCTCCGCAGTGTGATTCCCTTTTTCTTATTTTTCATGCCAATAAGGCGGTTCTTTCTTCTAAGTTAGGTTTCCTTCCTAAGGTTGTTTCTAATAGAAATATCAATCAGGAAATTGTTGTTCCCTCTCTGTGTCCTAATCCTTCTTCTTCCAAAGAAGGTTTGTTAAACAATTTGGATGTTGTACGTGCTCTTAAATTCTACTTACAGGCGACTGAGGATTTTCACCAGTCCTCTGCCCTCTTTGTCTGTTTCTCTGGAAAATGTAAAGGTCAGAAAGCTACTGCTACTACTCTTTCTTTTTGGTTACGAAGTATAATTCATTTGGCTTATGAGACTGCTGGACAGCAGCCTCCTGAGAGAATTACAGCTCATTCCACAAGAGTTGTTTCCTCTTCTTGGGCTTTCAAAAATGAAGCTTATGTGGAATAAATTTGCAAGGCTGCAACTTGGTCTTCTCAAATTTTATATTTTTGCCTCGGCTGAGACTTCTTTTGGGAGAAAGGTTCTTCAAGCGGTGGTGCCTTCTGTTTAGAACTGTCTGTCTTGTCCCTCCCTATTTATCTGTGTCCTCTAGCATGGGTATTGGTTCCCAACAGTAATTACTCAAGCCGTGGACTCACCATATCTTAGGAAAGAAAAACAAAATGTATGCTTACCTGATAAATATATTTCTTTCAGGATATGGTGAGTCCACGGCCCCACCCTTTATTCTAAGACAGTTGTTCTTTTGACTATAACCTCAGGCACCTCTACACCTTGTGTTACTCCTTTTTCTCCATTTCCCTTCGGTTGAATGACTGGGGGTTGTGGGTAAGGGAGTGATATTTAGCAGTTTAACTGTGGTGCTCTTTGCCTCCTCCTGCTGGCCAGGAGTGATAATTCCAACAGTAATTACTCAAGCCGTGGACACACCATATCCGGAAATAAATAAATTTATCAGGTAAGCATAAATTTTGTTTTTATGCAATATTCATATTTAATAAAGTGTTATAATGTGTATTTACTATCTATCATCAATCTATCTATTATATGTATCATCTTTCTATCTACCTACCCATCTGTCTATCATCCATCTATCTATCTATCTTTCTATCTACACACACATATGTATACAGTATATATATATATATATATATATATTTATATATACATAAATATACCTGTCTATGTAGTCTACACATACAGTATATATACTGATTAAAAGGCATTACCTATTGGTTGACAGTCAAAAACAAATACAGTGACTTTTAATTTTATATGCAGCATATTTTCCAAACTAAATGCAATTATACATACACAGTCATCACATATTAATTTACAATTCCCTTGATTCCATATCTTGGGAACATTTGTCAAATTAGAGAAGTGACTAATTTGCTCTTTATTTAACTCATTTGGGAGAATGAAACCAATTGTGCTGTTGTTGTCTTTCAGATCTATAGCTATTGAACTAGACAGGAGCTCAATAATAATATAATTAGTGTCCTAACCAGTGTCTAACTTGCTGTATCCTGCTTTAACCAATAAAAAAAATATCTTTTGCTTACAGTAAACAAATGGAAAAAGCATTTGAATTTATTCATTCTCCTATTGCGGAGGTGTATGCATGTTTATGTTAGTTTATTGTTGTCTATCTTTTTCTCTGTTCAGTGAATTGCAAGGACTAACTAGAACTGAGGAAGTACATCTCTTTAAACAATGTCTGTTATATTCCATTTGTAATGCAGGGAAAAGGAGAAAATCTAATTGTGTGTTAAACAGGAGGCAGCCATACATGAAGATAAGCGGGCTGAGCAACTGTATATGGTAATCCATGCGAGAAAATGCAAAATCTGGAGAATTTTCTGAGATGAACGATTCATACAGATAACATAAAGAGGGGGAAAAAATCACTTATTAATTTGAATTTCTATGCATTTCTGGACAAACTGTGAAGACATTTCAGATACAATATTGTATTTAATTAAACAAATTGTTTGGAGAAAATACAGTCTTATATATTTCCTTTTCCTTTTTTTTATTGTTCCCTTAAATGAACACTAAACACAAAAATAAGCTAGACAAAATTATGTGCTCAGAGTAAATGCCTAATATGTAGATGTATTTTTTATTTTTTATTTAATGTTATATTTAGTTATTTAAATATTGGAATTTTTTTTTTACTGTTTTGGTTTCATTATAATAATAGGCTACACTATGTTATGTGACTCTCAGGGGCTGAATTATCAAGCTCCGAATGGAGCTTGATGCCCCTGTTTTCGTGTGAGCATAACTTGTCCACCTGCTCTGAGGCTGTGGACATCAATCCACTCGATCTTATACGATTGGGCTGATTAACACCCCCTGCTAGTGGCCAATTAGCAGTGAATCTGCAGGCGGCGGCATTGCCAAAGCAGTTCTGGTGAACTGCTTGTGCAATGAGTAATGCCGACAGCGTATGCTGTTGGCATTTATCAATGTACGGTAGATATGATAAGCTACATCGTATCCTGTCCGCTCACACTTTCATAAATCGGCCCCTCTGAGAGAATGTCAACCTGAATACAAGTTGAGTTAATGAAAAGCAATTAAACTTCAAAATGTAATTCCCCATAAAGGTTTAAATTACAAGTAGAGCACAAAAATATTAGTGCTATTGAGCACTAACAGCGCTCAAGTTAAATCATTAGCGCTCATATTTTTGTGCTGGTATTACAAGCTGAAAGTAAAAAGTTTGTGTGTGAGCAAAAGCCTCAGGTGCACTAACATCTGGATGTCTGATAGAGTGACTGCGCTAACTCCCTTCCCCATAGATCTCTATAGAGCGCACTTCAAAAGCCTCTTCTGCTTTTCGCTTGCGTGCTAACTCTAAGGCGCTGTAGGACAACTTCTCTGAAGCCATAGGTGCGCTACCATCTGGAGGTCCTATTGAGTGACCATGCTAACTCCTTTTCCCCATAGATCTCTAGAGTGCACTACAAAAGCCTCTTCTGGTTTTTGCTTGCGTGGTAACTCAACGCTACTCTAGGACAACTGTTCTGAAGCCGTAGGTGCGTTAAGAAATATTTCAAATACCTTTGTTCTTCACTTAGAAGACAATTTTATTTTTAGTTATCTATAACTATATATACTGTATGTATATATATATATATATATATATATATATATATATATATTGGTGGGAACAGCGGTATTAAGGCGCACTGTTCATAAGAATAATAACCAATATATTATTAATAATGGTGTCAGAGTAGTAAGTATAGTGCAAAAATCAGAATATTTTGATATAGATTGTTCTATATGATATATATAGTACAAATATTTGTACCAGCGGCGTCTGGGTGAGTTATATCCAACAATGTTTGCAAATTATATCATGTATAGGAATAGGATGGGGTACCAGTCAGATCAATATGACATCCTAAAAAATTATTTCCTTCACAGTTAAAGTACGGATAAACACTTAATATAACATAATAAAGTTCACAAAGTTCACAGGTGTTCTTAGTCCCAAAGATCAAGTAGATTATGTAGAGTAAATAAATAAGAGTTCTCTGTATAATCCTTATGTTGTAAATAAATGCCCACTTACTAGATGAAACCTCAATCCTATGAGGTAAGTGGGAAGCATCTTTAGTAGATATAGTTGTCCCTCAGCAATCTGGAAACACTGCTTCTCTGCCTCTTTGGTGTGGTTAGAAACACTGCTTTCCTGCTTCCTTAGTATGGTAGAGATTTCTTTCTCCCTCCTTCTAGTTAGCTTGGATATTCACTCAGCTCCCAGTAATCCGTGATGTGGAATACATAGATAAGGGAACACAAATATGGAAAGGATAGTGCAACACTATCTCTCGCCGGCCCCTTTCACTCAAATGAGATGTTTTGTCTATTGGATAAAGGATTATCAGCTAGTTCTTTAAAGGGACAGATTTCTGCTCTGTCTATCCTTTTGCACAAGCGTCTGGCAGAGGTTCCAGACGTCCAGGCATTTTGTCAGGCTTTGGTTAGAATTAAGCCTGTGTTTAAACCGGTTGCTCCTCCATGGAGCTTAAACTTGGTTCTTAAGGTTCTTCAAGGAGTTCCGTTTGAACCCCTTCATTCCATTGATATCAAACTTTTATCTTGGAAAGTTCTGTTTTTGATGGCTATTTCCTCGGCTCGTAGAGTCTCTGAGTTATCAGCTTTACAATGTGATTCTCCTTATCTGATTTTCCATACAGATAAAGTAGTTCTGCGTACAAAACCTGGGTTTTTACCTAAGGTAGTTTCCAACAAGAATATCAATCAAGAGATTGCTGTTCCATCATTGTGTCCTAATCCTTCTTCAAAGAAGGAATGTCTTTTACATAATTTGGACATAGTCCATGCTTTAAAGTTTTACTTACAAGCGACTAAAGATTTTCGTCAAACATCTTCCCTGTTTGTTGTTTACTCTGGACAGAGGAGAGGTCAAAAGGCTTCGGCAACCTCTCTTTCTTTTTGGCTTCGGAGCGTAATACGCTTAGCCTATGAGACTGCTGGACAGTTTTTGTCTATTCTCCTTCCCAACAGGAAGTTGCAAGAGGATCACCCACAGCAGAGCTGCTATATAGCTCCTCCCCTAACTGCCATATCCAGTCATTCGACCGAAACTAGCCGAGAAAGGAGAAACCATAGGGTGCAGTGGTGACTGTAGTTTAAAATTTAGACCTGCCTTAAAAGGACAGGGCGGGCCGTGGACTGGATACACCACAAGAGAAATAAATTTATCAGGTAAGCATAAATTATGTTTTCTCTTGTTAGTTGTATCCAGTCCACGGATCATCCATTACTTGTGGGATACCAATACCAAAGCTAAAGTACACGGATGAAGGGAGGGACAAGGCAGGTACTTAAACGTAAGGGACCACTGCCTGTAGAACCTTTCTCCCAAAAATAGCCTCCGAAGAAGCAAAAGTATCAAATTTGTAAAATTTTGAAAAGGTATGAAGCGAAGACCAAGTCGCCGCTTTGCAAATCTGTTCAACAGAAGCCTAATTTTTAAAGGCCCAGGTGGAAGCCACAGCTCTAGTAGAATGAGCTGTAATTCTTTCAAGATGGCTTGAATTCTAGGTACAATATCATTAATTATTGGGAGTGATTGGCTTCAATTTTTGGAGCCTATACACTTCACTTAACTGTTAGTATCAATTATAATCATCAGTCCAACTACGCACATTTTCTCTATAATACACACACACTACATAGATGTTCTCAGGTCACAACTATGTCAGCTATTGTAGCAACTCTTTAGTTTAATATGCAAACCATCAGATGTGTGTGTACTATCCTGGTCCATAATAGTTTGCTAAAAAGTTTACATCATTTAGACTGTGTATTCAACTATCTGTACCATTTATATTGTAATTGTGTTTGGGTAGATCATATTTACTTATAATGATTCCCCTATCTTTCTGTCAAAATTGCATTCTTTTTGCCAATAAGTGGTACGTATCTTTAGTGATATTATGTCATCCCATTCCATTTATGAATGTCATCTTTTCAGTTACACGGCTGACAGCGTGAGCTAGATCTTAGAATTATGCTGTTTATCTATATAGTGATCATTTTACGTGTATACTCTTAGGTCATATGCGTTTTATACCTGGTATAGCTGCTGCACATTGCACTATGTATAGTTTAGGATATGCGCATATGATTCCAGATTTTACTCGTATGTCAGCCACACATTGTATTTGTAAATTTACCTATGTGTTTAACTTGATAATTTATGGAAGTGTATTGTTCGTAGAGCAAGTATATACAATACTAGGATAAGTCAGAATGAGTATGTTATCAACAGCTCTCTATTTTTGTAGCTATAATATGCACATTTATTTTCCCTAAATATGTATGTCTGTTTCTCCGTTTAACCATTGTGACAGCCTGACACGTTTGGGAATTAGATGAGACATGCTGAACACACAGGTGTTTTCTGCAGAGTAGCGCTTCCCCACCCTCTTTTTAGACCAATTGTCTACTAGTATAGTATTATTAAGACAGTTAGGTTTTGCACAGGTTAGGCTATGAGTATGGGACATTCCCGAAATGCGTAAGCCGTTTTGCATCGGTGGCTTGGTATACTTTTAAATATGTTATAATAAATGCTAATTTTTACCTTCAAGAGCGTGTTATTATCCTTTCAATTGCACTACACACACATATATATATATATATATATATATATATATATATATATATATATAAATAAAAAATATATATATTTTGCCTGGTATTTCGGTACTGGACTGACCATAATAGGTGGGATCAGACTGATATACTACAGGAAAGTTCTACTCTGTGAAAAGCATTACTGGACTAAAAAGCTGCACCCAGGTGGTAAATCGCCATAGAACAGGCTAACAATGGCATTGAGCAAGTTGTTCGTTCCTGTGAGTGCACTTCTCTCTGTATGTATTTAGTCTCCCTATGGGAAAAAGGAGCAACCAGACGTTGACTCTTTGCTCAGTGTGCTTAGAGGAATATGGCTACACCTCACTGACAAGGCCCAATGAAGGCTGAAATAATCACCTGGGGTTGCTGTTTTCCTTGTTCAGAGAGGAATTGCCTGGTATTTCGGCGCTGGACTGACCGTAATAGGCGGGATCAGACTGATATACTACATGAAAGCTCTACTCTGTGAAAAGCATTACTGGGCTAAAAAGCTGCACCCAGGTGGTAAATCGCCATAGAACAGGCTAACAATGGTATTGAGCCAGTTGTTCGCTCCTGTGAGTATATATATATATATATATATATATATATATATGTGATGAAAGAAAAGTTAAATTGGAGTGATATTGGTGATATATTGAGTACTAAAAATATATATTTTCAATTAAAAATGCTATAAAAAGCATCTTCTTCTGACGAAGGAGCACATAGTTGACACCTTCGAAACGCGTAAGGAACTTCAAAAGGATGGTATTATACAGGACTCTTTTTATCCTGGGAGTGGTACACTTGCTAGTGTGCTTACTGTTTTAAAGGAATGAGTGCTTGAATTACCTCATATTGTATTGAGGTTATAGAATGTGAGCATTGGTGTTTCTATCGATTTTAAATATATTCAATTAAATATACAGAATTGCACCATTTGTTTTCTTGTTTCTTTTTATGTACCATGATAACACCTAAGCAAAAGATTTCACTATACTATAAGTAGCACAGAAGAAGATACCTATAAGTGCCCAGAACAGGCTCCCTTGACACTGTGCGGACCTTACCTCATAGTGGTTGAGGTACTGAAGTGTAAGTAGAACCACAAAAGGGGACTACGTTTTCTTCGTACTGTGTATGTATAAAGACTAATATACTGATGCTTTTGGGACTTTTTATAATCATGTTATTTCTTACTTGTTTGAAAGAAATTATATATGTAATATTAATTCAAGAAAGAAGAAAAAAAACGGTATGCAGATGACGGTTGATTTAAAAGTTCCATACAAATGCCCACAACATCCATGGGTCACAGGAAAGGCAAAAATCACTTGCAGCAAGCAGCTGACATGTTTTGATCCAAGATATGGATCTATGAAATAAGTCATATCTATTAGAAGATTGTTTTACAGTAACTCTGTTGATTAATTCACTCTCTGAATTTATTTCAATTGGGTAACATCCACTATTGCACCATACTACAAACCCATTTTCTGTTCTATATAAATATATATATATATATATATATATGGCCTGATGAAGGGGTGTATTCCCCGAAACGTCACTTATTAAAAGGCATTTTTGGACCTTTTGCTAAGTCCAGAGAGTGCTGCTTTTTACTGACTTTATCTGAATCACTACTCAGCACACTAGCATTTGATTAAAGTTTGTGAGAGTGCACCTACTATTTATATATATATATATATATATATATATATATATATATATATATATATATAAAAATATAAATGTATACATATTTATACATATACTGTATACATACACACATGAAAATATAAACACATATAAATACATATATACATACACCTAACACTTTAACTTTTAATTTGTAATATGACCGATGTTTACGGCGGCCGCAATATCCATTGAAAATATAGGGCATGCTAAAGGGATGTCAGTTATGCTAAACATCCTCTGGTTATTCAGTTTTACCATGGACTTGTAATACTGGCTTGCACACCTAGTACAGTCCAACAATATCAATAGCACACTCTGGACTATCAATAATGTTCCACTTGTAATCTAGACCAAAATGCTTAAAGGGACACTCAGGTCAAAATAAACTTTTATGATTCAGAAAGAGCATGCAATTTTCAGACACTTTCTGTCACGGAGCCGATCATCGCTGTGCTGATGCAGCTCCCAGATCCGTCTCTGCTGCGGCCCTTAGTGTCACGTTGCTAAGCAATGTGACGCATATTCTCAGTGCCGACCCACTTCGATGATGTCAGGGGGGCTTTTTATTCTCTGCGAATTGGATCCTCGGCACCTGTTTGGATTCATTTCTGCCTCCTGAGTCTATTAAAGTCTGTCGTGATTAAACCTGACCACTGCTTGTGTGACTATTCTTTTGGATAGCCCTATACTTGCCTGCACTAAGATTAACCAGATCACTGCCTGCCAGACTTCTCTGCTGGATTGCCCTTTACTTGCCTGCACTAACGTTAACCAGACCACTGCCTGCCGCTGCCAAACTTCTCTGCTGGATTGCCCTTTACTTGCCTGCACTAAAATAAACCAGACCATTGCCTGCCAGACTTCTCTGCTGGATTGCCCTATACTTGCCTGCACTAACATTAACCAGACCACTGCCTGCCAGACTTCTCTGCTGGATTGCCCTATACTTGCCTACACTAACATTAACCAGACCACTGCCTGCCGGATTTCTCTGCTGGATTGCCCTATACTTGCCTGCACTAACATTAAGCAGACCACTGCCTACTGGATTTCTCTGCTGGATTGCCCTATACTTGCCTGCACTAAAGTTAACCAGACCACTGCCTGCCGGACTTCTCTGCTGGATTGCCCTTTACTTGCCTGCACTAACATTAACAAGACCACTGCCTGCCAGACTTCTCTGCTGGATTGCCCTATACTTCATAAGAGAGACAGATGCGCCACATGGCCCAATATTGTTTGTTCAGCAGAGTGGATGTGATTTAATGATGCCAATGCAAACTCACAATTTTGGAAGCACTCCAGTTAGTGCAACAGAAGCAGTCTGGGATCAATCACAGTCACCCAACAGACCGACCTCTTGGATAGAGTGATATATTTCTATGATAAAAAGATAAGCAGACACAGAGGTGCCTATATGGCGTAGTACAGTTTGGAACCAGAAGGTGATGTTGTATATATTTGAAAATATACTCACATTTAGAAAAGCATCTCCATTGATGCTAATCAGGCAGGAAGGGATCAATACAGTCACCCAACAGACTATGGCCAGGTTATCACAGGAAGCAATCAGCAATAATCCAGGGGACCAGAGTAGGTCCAAGTGATACACAATAGCAAGTGTTTGTAAAAAAGAGTAATAATTTACTTTGTAAAACAATAAAAACAAGTGACACGTTTATCAGCAACAAGCTGTTTCATCAGGCTTATAAAATGTAACTAAAACATTAACCAGCCTGCACTAACATTAACCAGACCACTGCCTGCCGGATTTCTCTGCTGGATTGCCCTATACTTGCCTGCACTAACATTAACCAGACCACTGCCTGCCAGACTTCTCTGCTGGATTGCCCTATACTTGCCTGCACTAAAATGAACCAGACCACTGCCTGCCGGATTTCTCTGCTGGATTGCCCTATACTTGCCTGCGCTAACATTAACCAGACCACTGCCTGCCGGACTTCTCTGCTGGATTGCCCTATACTTGCCTGCGCTAACATTAACCAGACCACTGCCTGCCGGACTTCTCTGCTGGATTGCCCTATACTTGCCTGCACTAAAGTTAACCAGACCACTGCCTGCCAGATTTCTCTGCTGGATTGCCCTATACTTGCCTGCACTAAAGTTAACCAGACCACTGCCTGCCGGATTTCTCTGCTGGATTGCCCTATACTTGCCTGCACTAACATTAACCAGACCACTGCCTACTGGATTTCTGGATTGCCCTATACTTGCCTGCACTAACATTAACCAGACCACTGCCTACTGGATTTCTGGATTGCCCTATACTTGCCTGCACTAACATTAACCAGACCACTGCCTACTGGATTTCTCTGCTGGATTGCCCTATACTTGCCTGCACTAACATTAACCAGACCACTGCCTTCCCGGACTTCTCTGCTGGATTGCCCTATACTTGCCTGCGCTAAAGTTAACCAGACCACTGCCTGCCGGACTTCTCTGCTGGATTGCCCTATACTTGTCTGCACTAACATTAACCAGACCACTGCCTGCCGGACATCTCTGCTGGATTGCCCTATACTTGCCTGCGCTAAAGTTAACCAGACCACTGCCTGTTGGACTTCCCTGCTGGATTGCCTGTTCTGGCCTTCTTCAATTGCCCAACATCTGCTTGCCTATTTATTCTGCTGGCTAACCTCTTCTTGTCTGCTGTGACCTTCTGACCTTTTTTTGCCTGGACTGCCTTTTCTTGGACGCTCCTTCCGGTTGGCTCCCTCTTGGAGCTTCCCCTTACCTATCCTTCAAGTTCCTCAGTGCTGCCCATCCAGCTCTGTGAGTAGTAGTTTTTTCTTCTGCTTTTTGCTGCTTCAGTGGGTCACATCCTGGGCCTATATTCACCCTAGCATTTGGGTCTAATTCTGGACTGATACCGATATTGCTGACACTTTCCAAATGATTTCCATTATCACATTTTGCACTGTCTTTTTATATTCACACTTTAAGATGTGTGCATGTGCACAAGCTAACAGGGTATATATATACTAGTCTGTGATTGGCTGAAGCCTGTCACATGATAGAGGGGGCTCAAAAATTAGAGAAAAAATATATGTATCAGAAAAAAATCTACTGCTTATTTGAAATGATTTAGTAGGTGCTAAATCATTGTCTTTTTATTATGCACTTGTTAATTATGGCATTCAACTGCATTTAGTGGTCCTTTAATTATAAGTAGTTAAAAAAAGCTTTGTAATGTACTTTATGTGTTTATACCCTCTTTTCCTGTAATTTAAGCATGTAAATTGTATTTTTCCACTGCCCAAAGAGAAGGGTGAAGCATGCAGAATCCAAAATACTAATCCTAAAACATGATACACAGTGACTGCTTGTTCACTGCAGTCAAACTCCCCATAACCACTTGCTTTATTTTGAAGAGCCAATCTGTGCTTATCCAAGCTCATTTTGATGGAAAAACTTCCACTGTTTTTCAGTTGTTATCATATCTGCTGAGGAAAGGATGTGTAGAAGGTTAGATTTGTGAAGTTTGCTGTGTGCGCTTCTAATTCTTAGAGTTGGAAACCCCACAGTTTTCAGATTTAAACTACATGATTTTACATTGATGTAAAATAAATAATGAAAGTATATTGTAAAGATTATTTTTTGTTAACCACACATACTTTGAACATTTTTGGCTAGATTACAAGTGGAGCACTATTTAGCTAGAGTGCTAATTGCACTCAAGGTAAATTTTTTGTGTGCATCGGGTTGCGCAAGTTGAAAGTAAAAAGTTATCACTCTTGCGCTAACCCGACGCGCACAAAAAGCTGAACTTCCCCCATAGAAGTCAATGGAGAAAAAAAAGTGGAAAAAAAACACCCATCTCGTGCGCAAACTTGATCTCATATTCTCATTAGCGCTAACCCGACATGAAAATATAAATATTTCACATTCCAATGTTCTGCACATAGCAGAATATATTCTATTTGTTCAAAAATATATGTTTCTATATATATATGATGGTATTTTTTTATTATTGGGAAAATTCAAAGTACATACAAGGAGATATGCATAAACACATAATACAGATAAACAGATAATAGTTAAGTTTCATCCAAGTATTGTAGTCCAAATTGTGGCTCATTAATGGTACACAATCATCTTTTAGTGAGAATGTCTATTGGTCTTTCTTATTTGTATTGCCTAGAATTCAATTGGTAAGTCTGTCAGATAATTATATCTTGCCGCACAAGTTCCTTTAGTTTTCCAAACAGGTTATATATAGTTCATCTTAATACATTAAAACAAAACATTTAAACTAAACATAGAACAGGTTATCTGACTTTGGTAGTTGGTACAAATTAGTTTGTCTCATTTGCGACTAGTTTTTCATTTAGTTTACTTCTCTACTTTATGATATCTTACGTACCGTATTTTATAATAAATATGACTAGTTATCTGAAGCCTAGTGTTGTTTTTGTGAATGATTCCCAATAAAAAACCATGTCATGAAAAAGGTCCAACTTCCCCATCTTAAAGTAATGATATTTTTCCATTATTAGGTTTGACTCTACCATTTTCTTCCAGTCTACTTTCATGGGGACAATTGCAGATTTCCACACCTTGGGGATCAATTGCTTTGCTCAATTAAGTAAAATTTGAAAAAGATGCTTTTTGATGTTACAGGTAATTTTGGGTCTCTCATTTAGTAATGATATTTCTGGGGACAATTGTACTTGCGTTTGTAATACTGAATTAATATCTTTCGATATCATATGCCAGAAAGGCTTTATTTCCTCACAATGCCACCAAATGTGAAGGGGTCTCCTCTTATTCCACAGTCTCTCCAACAATTTGGGGTTAAATACAATCGCGTCATGATTTTTATGTTTGTCTCTAATGCTTTGGCCAAGTCTTGCTTTCCAAATTTTCCCAGGTTTTTGGGTCCCTAATTCTCTTTCCCATCCCTTGACATATCCTGGTACTATAGGATTTCTACTAGTCATTATTAATTAATATGGGATAGATATTAGCTTGTGTGGGTGTAAGTGGGGTATATTTGGTTGTTATTGTAGGTTGTTTTTTACGTATGCGCGACCAGTCTATCCAAGTCTCATTTACAATTATGGAAGTGGAGATTGTGGCCTTGTGTGTATTATCGGGATTCCAGCATTGTGTTCCTAGATGTAGAGTATCTGACAATTGCGCTTCTAAATGTACCCATTTTTTACAAGATTCAGAGGAATATGTTGACCATTCTACTACCCTTTGCAAGGAGATGGCCTGCCTGTATGCAAGAAGATCTGGGACACCCAGGCCTCACTCTGCTGTTAATCTGTATAAAATCTGTTTAGATAATCTTGGTATTCTACGCCTCTAAATGTAATTATTTATAATTTTTTGCAACCTGTGTATGTGTAGTGATGTCGCGAACATAAAATTTTCCGTTCGCGAACGGCGAACACGAATTTCCGCAAATGTTCCCGAACGGGCGAACCGGGCAAACCGCTATAGACTTCAATAGGCAGGCGAATTTTAAAACCCACAGGGACTCTTTCTGGCCACAATAGTGATGGAAAAGTTGTTTTAAGGGGACTAACACCTGGACTGTGGCATGCCGGAGGGGGATCCATGGCAAAACTCCCATGGAAAATTACATAGTTGATACAGAGTCTGGTTTTAATCCATAAAGGGCATAAATCACCTAACATTCCTAAAATGTTTGGAATAACGTGCTTTAAAACATCAGGTATGATGTTGTATCGATCAGGTAGTGTAAGGGTTATGCCCGCTTCACAGTGACAGACCAAACTCCAGGTTTAACGCACCGCAAACAACCGCAAACAGTCCATTTGCACAACCACAAACTCCCCATTTGCACAAGGTTGGATACCAAGCTAGCCATGTCCCGTTCCTTGTCCTCACTGATGTCATTGAAGGTCTCTTCCTCCACCCAGCCACGTACAACACCAAGGGTCCCTGAAAGGTGACAACAAGCCCCCTGGGACGCCTGCTGTGTTTGGTCTTCCACCTCCTCAAAGCCACCTTCCTCCTCTGACTCCTCTTCTTCAGATTCCTCTCTCTGCGTTATTATAAGGTGTGTTAAGTAGTACTATTCCTATCAGTTTAATCCCTGTTACGTCCCCTATCAGGGGACGTGTATATGGCATCGATTTTAGGAACCGGGAGATGGAAAAAGATGCTTGGTCGGTCCTCCTTCTTCAAATTTGGGGCACTGCGCGTGCAATCTAATGTGCCACCAGATAGGAGTGGTGTGTTAAGTAGTATTATTCTTATCAGTTTAATCCCTGTTACGTCCCCTATCAGGGGTCGTGTATATGGCATCGAATTTAGGAACCGGGAGATGGAAAAAGATGCTTGGTCGGTCCTCCTACTTCAAATTTGGGGCACTGCGCGTGCAATCTAATGTGCCACCAGATAGGAGTGGTGTGTTAAGTAGTTCTATTCTTATCAGTTTAATCCCTGTTACGTCCCCTATCAGGGGACATGTATATGGCATCGATTTTAGGAACCGGGAGATGGAAAAAGATGCTTGGTCGGATCTCCTACTTCAAATTTGGGGCACTGCGCGTGCAATCTAATGTGCCACCAGATAGGAGTGGCGTGTTAAGTAGTACTATTATTATCAGTTTAATCCCTGTTATGTGCCTTTTTTTGGTTTGATTTTTAAAGCCACAGTGCAGCACCAGAGGCCAGAAAAATCAGGCATGTACACATGCCTGAAAAATTAGGTATTGTTGCAGCAGCTGCTGTAGCAGCAGCCAGAAAAATTGATGTTTGTTTCCCAGGCAGAAAGTGCCCTAAAACATTGCGGCTTGAACTCTAGTTGGTGGCGGATAAGTCACGCAAGTCATCCGGCATTCAGAGATAAAATACAGCAGCGTGTGGACCATTTTTAGACCAAGGCAGCTCATCTCATCAGGCCTTTTTTAGTCAAATGTATCGCCCACTGTCAGTCCCTTCGGGATCCATCCCTCATTCATCTTAATAAAGGTGAGGAAATCTAGACTTTTTTGACCTAGGCGACTTCTCTTCTCAGTGACAATACCTCCTGCTGCACTGAAGGTCCTTTCTGACAGGACACTTGAAGCGGGGCAGGCCAGAAGTTCTATCGCAAATTGGGATAGCTCAGGCCACAGGTCAAGCCTGCACACCCAGTAGTCAAGGGCTTCATCGCTCCTCAGAGTGTCAATATCTGCAGTTAAGGCGAGGTAGTCTGCTACCTGTCGGTCGAGTCGTTCTCTGAGGGTGGACCCCGAAGGGCTGTGGCGATGCATAGGACTTAAAAAGCTCCGCATGTCCTCCATCAACAACACGTCTGTAAAGCGTCCTGTCCTTGCCGGCGTGGTCGTGGGAGGAGGAGGATTACTTTCACCTCTTCCCCTGTTAGATTCCCGTTGTGCTGTGACATCACCCTTATACGCTGTGTAAAGCATACTTTTTAATTTATTTTGGAACTGCTGCATCCTTTCCGACTTGCGGTAATTCGGTAACATTTCAGGCACTTTCTGCTTATACCGGGGGTCTAGTAGCGTGGACACCCAGTACAAATCGTTCTCCTTCAGCCTTTTTATACGAGGGTCCCTCAACAGGCATGACAGCATGAAAGACCCCATTTGCACAAGGTTGGATGCCGAGCTACTCATGTCCCGTTCCTCATCCTCAGTGATCTCACTGAAGGTATGTTCTTCCCCCCAGCCATGTACAACACCACGGGTACCAGATAGGTGACAACGAGCACCCTGGGATGCCTGTTGTGGTTGGTCTTCCTCCTCCTCCTCAAAGCCACATTCCTCCTCTGACTCCTCTTCCTCACAATCCTCTTCCAGCGTTGCTGCAGGTCTAGCAAGCGATGCTGATAAGTCTGTTTCTGGTGGTGATGGTGACCACAACTCTTCCTCTTCACTCTCATCTACGGCCTGATCCAGCACTCTTCACAGGGCACGCTCCAGGAAGAGAACAAATGGTATGATGTCGCTGATGGTCCCTTCGGTGCGACTGACTAGGTTTGTCACCTCCTCAAAAGGACGCATGAGCCTACAGGCATTACGCATGAGCGTCCAGTAACGTGGCAAAAAAATTCCCAGCTCCGCAGAGGCTGTCCTAGCACCCCGGTCATACAAAAAGTCGTTAACGACTTTTTTCTTGTTGGAGCAGGCAGTCGAACATTAGGAGTGTTGAATTCCAATGTGTCGGGGTGTTGCAAATCAAGCGCCTCACTGGCATGTTGTTTCGCCGCTGGATATCTGAAAAGTGCACCATGGCCGTGTAGGAACGCCTGAAATGGCCACACACCTTCCTGGTCTGCTTCAGGACGCCCTGTAAGCCTGGGTACTTATGCACAAAGCGTTGTACGATCAGATTACACACATGTGCCATGCACGGCACATGTGTCAACTTGCCCAAATTCAATGCCGCCAACAAATTTCTTCCGTTGTCACAAACCACTTTGCCGATCTCCAGTTGGTGCGGAGTCAGCCACTGATCCACCTGTGCGTTCAGGGCGGACAGGAGTGCTGGTCCGGTGTGACTCTCTGCTTTCAGGCAAGTCAACCCCAAGACGGCGTGACACTGCCATATCCGGGATGTGGAATAGTACCTGGGGAGCTGGGGGGGTGCCGTTGATGAGGAGCAAGACGCAGCAGCAGAAGAGGACTCAGCTGAGGAGGTTATGGAAGAGGATGGAGAAGAAGGAGTAGAGGAGGTGGCAGCAGGCATGCCTGCAAGTCATGGCAGAGTCACCAACTCCACTGCAGAGCCACGCATTCCATGCTTGGCAGCCGTCGGCAGGTTTACCCAATGCGCAGTGTAGGTGATATACCTGCCCTGACCATGCTCTGCAGACCAGGTATCAGTGGTCAGATGGACCCTTGCCCCAACACTGTATGCCAGACATGCCATTACTTCCTTTTGCACAATCGAGTACAGGTTGGGGATTGCCTTTTGTGCAAAGAAATTTTGGCCGGGTACCTTCCACTGCGGTGTCCCTATAGCTACAAATTTTTGGAACGCCTCAGACTCCACCAGCTTGTATGGTAAAAGCTGGCGGGCTAAGAGTTCAGACAAGCCAGCTGTCAGATGCCGGGCAAGGGGGTGACTTTGTGACATTGGGTTCTTACGTTCAAACATTTCCTTGACAGACACCTGACTGTGGGCAGATGAGCAGGAACTGCTCAAGGCGAGAGACGGAGTGGCGGATGGTTGAGAGGGGGCAAGGAGGACAGCAGTAGTTGACGTGGCTGAAGATGCTGGACCAGGAGGAGGATGGTTGCTTTGAGTTTGTGTGCTGCTTGTACTCATGTGTTGATCCCATAGGCATTTGTGATGTGCGATCATGTGCCTTCGCAAAGTAGTTGTACCTAGGTGGGTGTTGGACTTCCCATGACTCAGTTTCTTTTGGCACAGGTTGCAAATGGTATCGCTGTTGTCAGAGGCAGACACACAAAAAAAATGCCACACTGCTGAGCTCTGCAATGACGGCATTCTGGTGGTGGCAACAGCATGCGTTGATTGGCATGCTGTCGGGCTGACCCCGGGTGCCGATGCATGTTGTCCTTGCGACGACCTCCCCTTGCTTCCAACTCGTCTCCTCCTCCTCTCTGTCTCCCCATCTGAACTTTCCCCCTGTTCTTCTTCTCTTCTAGCGGGCAATCACGTGACATCCACGGACACATCATCATCATCAACCGCTTCACTTGTATCTGACAACTCAGCAAAGGAAGCAGCAGCGGGTACAACATCATCACTGCTGCCTGACTGAGACATATCCCTGTTATCTACATCCTCTGGCAATAATTTGCTAGTGTTGGTGGTGGCGGCAGGTGGGCGAGTGGTAACTTGAGAGGTGCCCGAAGCTAAGCTGGAGAATGATGGTGCGTCAAGGTTCCGAGCGGAAACTGTAGAAGATTGGGTGTCCTGTGTTAGCCAGTCAACTATGTCCTCAGAACTTTTCGAGTTCAGGGTACGTGGCCTCTGAACACTGGGCATTATTCTAGGGCCAAAGGGAATCACAGCACCACGACCACGACAGCCCCTGCGGGGTGGCCTGCCTCTGCCTGTCATTTTTTTTTTAGATTAGTAGTGCTATGCGTGCAAGCTACTGTGACAACAGATATGAGTGGCACTGTGCACTGGCAGAAGTTGACAGAGTAGACACTGTAGGCCTGACACACACGCTTGCAGACAACTAACTGCTATTCAATCTATTACAGTCAAAATTGTATTTTTTTTTTTAAATGTACACTACTGTTACACCAGATATGAGTTGCACTGGTGTGACACTGTGCCCTGGCAGGCCCTGAAACGCACACGCGTGAAGGAAACTGACTGTTATTATTTCACAGTCAAATTTCTAGTTTTTTTTTAATGTACACTACTGTTACACCAGATATGAGTTGCACTGGGGTGACACTGTGACCTGGCAGCCCTGAAACGCACACGTGTGAAGGAAACTGACTGCTATTATTTCACAGTCAAAAAAGTGTTTTTTTTTTTAAATGTACACTACTGTTACACCAGATATGAGTTGCACTGGTGTGACACTGTGCCCTGGCAGGCCCTGAAACACACACGTGTGAAGGAAACTGACTCCTATTATTTCACAGTCAAATTTCTAGTTTTTTTTTAACCCCTTAACGACCGAGGATGTGCAGGGTACGTCCTCAAAAAAAAAGGCAGTTAACGCCTGAGGATGTACCCTGCACGTCCTCGGTGTGGAAAGCAGCTGGAAGCAATCCTGCTCGCTTCCAGATGCTTTCCAGTTATTGCAGTGATCCCTCGATATGGAGGCACCCTGAAATAACCTTTTGAAGCCATCCGATGCAGAGAGAGCCACTCTGTGGCCCTCTCTGCACCGGAGATCGGTGGCTTACTTCGTTGGTGTGTGGGAGCAGGACCGGGAGGCGGGTGGCGGCCATCGATGGCCCTGGAGATGTGGAGGGGGGCGGATCGTGGGCGGGGATGGCCGGGGGTACGCACGGATGTGCGCGCGTGCACAGGAGGGTGGGGGCGTGCACGGGGAGGGAGCGGGTGGGAACCGCTACACTACAGAAAAAGGTGTCAAAAAAACGGTTTAAAAAAGGGGAATAAAAGTATTAAAAAAAGATCAGTGAGGTGGTGGGGGTTGGTCTGTGGAGGGGGGAAGCTACACTACAGAAATTTTTTTTTTTTAAAAAAAAAAGCCCCTTTTTTTGCAAACTAGGTACTGGCAGACAACTGCCAGTACCCAAGATGGCCCCCAATAAGGCAGATGGGGAGGGTTAGAGAGCTGTTTCGGGGGGGGGGATCAGGGAGGTTGGGGGCTAAGGGGGATGCTACACTGCAGCATATGTAAATATGCTATATAAAAAAACTTTTATTTTAGTACTTGCAGACTTTCTGCCAGTACTTAAGATGGCGGGGACAATTGTGGGGTGGGGGAGGGAAGGGAGCTGTTTGAGAGGGATCAGGGGGTCTGATGTGTCAGGTGGGAGGCTGATCTCTACACTAAAGCTAAAATTAACCCTGCAAGCTCCCTACAAACTACCTAATTAACCCCTTCACTGCTAGCCATAATACACGAGTGATGCCCAGCATTTAGCAGCCTTCTAATTACCAGAAAGCAACGCCAAAGTCATATATGTCTGCTATTTCTGAACAAAGGGGATACCAGAGAAGCATTTACAACCATTTGTGCAATAATTGCACACGCTGTTTGTAAATGATTTCAGTGAGAAACCTAAAATTTTTCACAATTCCCTACATGCTCCCTAATTAACCCCTTCACTGCAGGGCATAATACACGTGTGGTGCACAGTGGCATTTAGCGGCCTTTTAATTACCAAATAGCAACGCCAAAGCCATATATGTATGCTATTTCTGAACAAAGGGGATCCCAGAGAAGAATTTACAACCATTTATGCCATAATTGCACAAGCTGTTTGTAAATAATTTCAGTGAGAAACCGAAGGTTTGTGAAAAAATTTGTGAAAAAGTGTACGATTTTTTGTATTTGATCGCATTTGGTGGTGAAATGGTGGCATGAAATATACCAAAATTGGCCTAGATCAATACTTTGGGATGTCTTCTAAAAAAAATATATACATGTCAATGGATTTTCAGGGATTCCTGAAAGATATTAGTGTTCCAATGTAACTAGCGCTAATTTTGAAAAAAAGTGGTTTGGAAATAGCAAAGTGCTACTTGTATTTATGGCCCTATAACTTGCAAAAAAAGCAAATAACATGTAAGCATTGGGTATTTCTAAACTCAGGACAAAATTTAGAAATTATTTAGCATGGTTTTTTTTTTGGTGGTTGTAGATGTGTAACAGATTTTGGGGGTCAAAGTTAAAAAAAGTGTGTTTTTTCCATTTTTTTCCTCATATTTTATAATTTTTTTTATAGTAAATTATAAGATATGATGAAAATAATGGTATCTTTAGAAAGTCCATTTAATGGCGAGAAAAATGGTATATAATATGTGTGGGTACAGTAAATGAGTAAGAGGAAAATTACAGATAAACACAAACACCGCAAAATGTAAAAATAGCCTTGGTCCCAAACGGACAGAAAATGGAAAAGTGATGTGGCCATTTAGGGGTTAATGTACACTACTGTTACACCAGATATGAGTTGTACTGGTGTGACACTGTGCCCTGGCAGGCCCTGAAACGCACACGTGTGAAGGAAACTGACTGCTATTATTTCACAGTCAAATTTCTAGTTTTTTTTTTAATGTACACTACTGTTACACCAGATATGAGTTGCACTGGTGTGACACTGTGCCCTGGCAGGCCCTGAAACGCACACGTGTGAAGGAAACTGACTGCTATTATTTCATAGTCAAAAAAGTGTTTTTTTTTTTAAATGTACACTACTGTTACACCAGATATGAGTGGTGGCACTGGGCAAGTGGGCACAGTATACGCTGTGAGTCTGACACACACGCTGGCAGGCAGGCAACTGCAATTAGATTACACAGGAAAAAAAAAAAAGCAGACTGATGTTCTAGCCCTAAAAAGGGCTTTTTGGGGTGCTGTCCTTACAGCAGAGATCAGATGAGTCCTTCAGGACTGTAGTGGACACTGAATACACTAGCCTAGCTATCGATTTTCCTATTAAATCCGCAGCAGCTACACTGTCCTTCCTCTCACTAAGAATGCAGCTTCCGAATGAATCGAAAATGGATGCTGTCCAGGAGGTGGGAGGGTCTGGGAGGGAGGGTCTGCTGCTGATTGGCTGGAATGTGTTTGCTGACTGTGAGGTACAGGGTCAAAGTATACTCAATGATGACGAATAGGGGGCGGACCGAACATTGCATATGTTCGCCCGCCGCGGCAAACGCAAACAAGCTATGTTCACCGGGAACTATTCGTCGGCGAACTATTCGGGACATCACTAGTCATGTGTAGTTCCTGAGATTGGTAGAGTTTGTAACAGATAAAGCACCTTAGGTAGCAGCATCATTTTGACTGCCTGGATTCTACCTGTCCAGGAAAGATATTTCGGAAGCCACTCAGATGTGAGTTGTTGAAATTCTTCTACTAGTTTGCTATAATTGAGTTTGCGTAGTAGTGTATTTTCTGGAGTGATATGTATGCCTAGATGTTTTAAAGATGTTTTTTTAATTTGAAATGGGCTGATTTGCATTATGTTGCTAATCATTTTAGGAGGGATATTGATTGGGAGTAACTCTGATTTGCTAAGGTTAACAGAAAAATTGGATTCTAGACCAAATTGCTTCAGTTGATCTAGTACAGCAGAGAGAGATGTCAACGGATCTGTGAGTGTCATTAAGATGTCATCTGCAAACATAACTAATTTGTATGATTGTTCTCTAATTTGTATTCCTCGAATGTTGGGATTTAGCTGAATTTTGATAGCGAGAGGTTCAAGTGATAGGATAAATAACAAGGGGGAAAGGGGGCAACCTTTATGAATTTCAAATGCGCAGAGAGACACCCATTAACTTTGATTTGCGCTGTTGGGGTCTGGTATAATGCCATGATTTGTTCAATAAAACTATTTGGAAAGCCGAAATGTAAGAGTGGTTTGCAGGACGGTCCAATCTAAACGATTGAAAGCCTTCTCAGCATCTGTAGATAGGAAAATAGCTTGTTTGTTCTGGGATGAGGTGTATTCCAGCAGATCTAGAACTCTAATGGTCCTTAGCCTCTCTCTGCAGTACAAATCAAACCTGATCTTGGTGAATTATGTGTGGGAGAATGTATTTCATGCGGGCTGCCAAAACCTTGGCGTAAAGTTTCAAGTTTTTCCCAGGTTTAGGCAAGACAGATACATGTGCCTGCAGCATTGTATCTGGAAAATTGATTAATTGTGGGATGTTATTAAATAGTGAGGTAAGGTGAGGTATTAACTGGTTGACAATTGTTTTGTAGTATGATCCGGAAAAAACATCTGGGCCAGGAGATTTATTAGGTTTTAGACTTTTAATAGCCTCTCTAATTTCTTTCTCAGAAATGGGTTGTGTGAGTTTAGTTTTTAACTCTGGAGGGATAGATGGAACATAATTTTCACATAATTTTCTGTGCGTTTCTCCATTTTTGTCAGGGAAAAGATTGTACAGGTTTGTGTAAATAGTCTAGGTGTACTATTTTTTGGGCAAGAGAAGAATTTTCTAGTCTATCTTGGTTGCTTTTTTGCACTTCTAATTTTATGAGTTCCCCTCTCATATAGCTTTTGTGTGATTCCCAAAGTGTGCTTATGTTTACTTCTTGGTTGTTGTTTATATCAAAGAAAGTATCTAACTGTTCTTCAAGTTTTTATGTTGATTATCTAGGAGAAGGGATTCATCTAGCTTCCATTGGAAACTTTTGAGAGGCATGGAAGGCCACCTAATGTCACACGTGGTCATAGAATGATCAGACCAGGTTGTGTGTTTGATGTGTGAATTATCTATATATGAGAGAGCAAGGTGACCAACTAGGATGTAGCCTAACCTGGAATAGCTTTTCTGGGGGTGCGAGAAAAACGTATAATCTTTTTTTTGTGTGTGAAGGTATCTCCATGTATTATGCAGGGTAAGGAGTTGAAGATTCTGCCATATGGATAATAGTGCACTTTGGGATATTCTGGTATTGGACGTAGAGCAGTCTACCACAGGATTTAGTGGAACATTTAAGTCTCCTGCTAGGACCAAATGTCCCTTTATCAATCTAATTATTCTGGAGGTCATTTTTTGAATAAAACTGTCGGTTTTTATTTGGTACATATAAATTAGCTATGGTTATTGGTTTGCCATAAAAAAAGACCTACTATGCAGAGATACCTTCCCTCTTTATCCTTATCTAATTTCAATAATGTAAATGGTATAGATTTATTAATTAGGATGATAACTCCATTAGCTTTCTTTAAAGGGTTTGAGCTATGATAAATTTGTGTATACCGTGATGATAGATACTTAGGTACGTTTCTTGTTTTGAAATGCGTCTCTTGAAGCATGACTATATCCCCCCCCCTGTTGTGTAAGTCTTGCAGTGCCATTCGTCTTTTATTTGGACAGTTAAATCACTTCACTTTTTGTGTTATTAGGGTTACAACATTCTTTTTTGTGTCAGCAATTAGATGAAATTGGTGCTACACAAGAGAACCCTGTAAAGAGATTATAACACAAGAGCAGATTTTTGGGAGGTTGAAAAAACCTGTTCATTTAAAATAACACTTTATAACTAATATAGAAAAAACAATTTTGAACCATAATTAATAAAATAACAATTGAGGATACAAATCATCCTCACCATGTAAATATATTAAGTTTAACAGGAATAAAGGTTATATATACTCCCAAGCTGAACTCCAAGCTGGGGAAGAGAACAATCTTTTACATGTGAGAATAAAGCATCTTAGATCTCAGTGTATGATTAGTTCTCAACCTCAGACTTTGAAGGGCTTTATAAGCTCGCCTTGGGAGAAAGAAGAATAGGTAAATCAACTCGACTTTCTAAACCTAGTCTTAACTTTTTTTTTTTTTAAAGGATATGAGTTTATTTTGTTCAGGTTCCTTTGAGAGGTGATCTGGTCGCTTGTTTATGTGATTTTTTTGGCCTGTGATTGTTGCCACTCAGGTCTCTGTGGCAATGGAATGAGATCCTGGTTAGGAGACCTAGGCCCTTGCTTCTATTGAGAATAAGTAGGTGTAGGTTCAGCTATCTTCAACACTTTGCATATTTCTGGAACGTCGTCTGGTGATTTGCAAACTATTCTCTTACCTCTCCAGTTGATCAGTAAGAGAAATGGGAAGCCCCACTTGTATGCAATACGTAATGCTCTGTGAGCTCTATCTATTTCAACAATATCTGATTCTTTATCTTCTTTTAAGAAGTTAAATAGGCCCTGTAGATACCGCTCCATATCAGGGGCTGTGATGGACTCTGGCACCCCCCGGATTCTGATATTATGTTGTCGACTGCGATTTTCGATGTCATCAATTCTATTTTCCAGCTCTAGAATTGTTTCATCTCTTTGTTGCATTTGGGAATATACTTTGGCTATAGCGGTGATATGGGTGTCTTGGTCAGTTTCTATGTTTTCAATCCTATGGCCCATCTCTGTGATGTCTTTTCTGATTTCCAAAAGTTCCTCTTTTATGCACTGCTTGACTTGCATAACTAAGGAAGAAAAATCCTTCTTTAAAGGTAATGAATCCAATAATGCTTTAGGGATTGTAAATATTTCAGTGGTGTTTTCCTCCTCAGAGTCTGAAGAAGATATGGATTCTCTCAGTTTTAGGGCTGCTTTTTGCACATCACGAGGAGAGGAGGGCTCCAGCACTTTAAAATAATTATTAACCGATGGTGTAGCTGCTGGTGTAGCTTTCCCTTGGCAGTCTATTTTACTCCCTTTTTTGGAGACATTTTGTCTGGCTTAAGCAGCTTAGATTAGGTATTTATCCGTTAGGCTCTGATGTATGATTATCAATCTACAAATCTTCCTCTTTTCTGTTATGATGTACTCTCAGGCTCATTTAGTATAAGGTGACCTCTATTGTGTAGGTTCATATTATGGCTTTAAAAGTGCCGTTTTATTTTCTGGTGCACAATAAAGGAGTCTTTCCTTTTTATTTTGACCTCTCCCCCAGCACCTCATGCTCAGAAATTGATTTTAGCAGCTGCCGGAGTCAATAAAAAGTGTGGTGCGTGTACAAACCCCAATATGCCGTCTGCGTGTCAAAGTGAACTTATTCTGAATCACTGTAGCTAAACACTGATGGTAATGGGTGACGGTCCATTTGCGATGGTCAGTGCTTGTCAGGTTGTCTTACTGCTTTCACTTGCCTGAAACTTGGTGTTTGCTATCCGCGATCTCATGATCTGAGAATTGAGTAGCGCTTTTCTGCGACCTACTCGCGTTGTCCCGTGTCTTTGGCTACCGGGGTGTTTGACGGTTCTTCTAGAGTGCTGATAGAAGTTGCAGATTTACCTGCTGTTGATTATAGAAAAGGTAGTCTGGGGGTGAGGTTTTTCAGGCTCTTCTTGCTTATTTACATGGATCTAGAGCAGGAGCTCACCTAGGGTGCAGCCATCTCCATTAAGCGCTGGCTCCGCCTCCATATCTGATGGTATTTTGGTACAATATATACCTATATATACCTATATATACATAGTTATATATAGTTATAGATATATACAGATATATTGGAATATCTATTTATAAATCCATAAAACATATTCCCTATGTGCAGAACATTGGAATGTTAAATATTTACAGTAAATACACACTAACACGTTTTTTGATTCAGAAAGAGCATGAAGTTTTCAGACACTTTTTTTTCTTCATTGACTTCTTTCGGGAGAATACGTGAATGCGCTCGTTGGGTTAGAACTCAAACAAAAACAGTTTTTTTTAACTCCCGACAATCGCAACAAACGTATTTCTAACGCAATTAACGTTCAAGTGGGAGCATTAATTAGCTCTCCACTTGCGTTTAGTAAAATAAAATCTTGCAATATATTATTATATAATTATTTAATTAAATCTGAAATTGTGGTTTTTCCAATTCAGAGAACTGGAAGTGCACATTACAGACCTCATAAGCCAAAACTGCTCAATATCTGTCGCTAGCTTCAGTTGAGATTATAAAATAAATTGCAAAACAATGGGTATTTTGACAGCAAAATGACAGTGACAAGATTTATAATCCAAGTTAATATTGATTTGAGGCACGTGGCGGGTGGAATTTGGCAGTTAAAAAACAATTGCACCAATTTGTTAATGCATTCAAAAATGTCTACACTCAGCTAGTATGTTAAAGGGATACTAAAGTCAAAATTTAAATTTAATGATTTAGATAGAGCATGCAGTTTTAAACAACTTTCCAATTTACTTCAATTAAAAATATATCTCTGGACTCAGTAGCACTTCTATTTCCCTGGTGGAATTCTATAACGCTGCTTGGTGTCTCACTAAGTGGGTATACTGAATCATTTTTGTATGGGAAGGAGATGCAGATATTAAAAAAGTGCACAATAAGAATCGTAATTTAAAAATCTTACAAAATGAATAAATGTAACATTTGTGTGTAAATTACACAGAAATAAATCATATTAAATATGCACAGCATAAATTGTAATTTTAGTACTTGATGTGCAAAAAACACTTAAGGCTAGATTACAAGTGGGGCGCTAAATATTGCTTGCATGCAAGCGATATTAGCGCTCCACTTTGTAATACCAGTGACCGATAATGTGCGCTGGTATTACAAGTTAAGCGCAATGCGAACACAAGCTCGCATTTGCATTGCTAGGAAGCATTGCATTTATGAGAGCGCATTTTCATAGGCTCCTATGGAAATTGACTCCTTTTTAAAATCGACCACTTAGAGAGAACAATGGAAAATGAACACTTTAGTACCTCTGTGACAGTCCCGTGCCCCCTCTGGGAGCATAGATTTATCTAAACATTCTTGTTTACATATCTTTTCTAAAGCTAGTAATTAAAATAGTAGCATAGTAGATGAGATTGAAAAAAGACAGAAGTCCATCGAGTTCAAAGCATACAAATATTAATATTCTTACAAAAAAAGCTTGAGGTTAAATTAATCCCATTAAAAAGGTGACCCATTTAACACAAGCAATCATTCCCTGAATTATGTTTCTAACCAGAATCTCAAGTACTGACATTTTAAACATAAGTATGAATATAACAGGCAAAAATCAGCTATTTCAAATGACAAAATAAAGGTAAATTGATGATTTTTAAAATAATAATAATAATACACTCCAGCAGGTAAAATAGATCTTTGATCTTTGGCTGATAAGCAGAATTCGAACTGTTTTTTGGTGAACAGTGACATTTCACTAACATTCTGTGCACAACCATTCTTTAAAAAAAAAAAAATATATATATATATATATATATATATATATATATGTATACTCTCTAATAGATGAAAACAAATACCTTTGTGTCCCTTTAAAACAAAACAAAAATAACAGGCTTTCTGTATTGAACCAGTAGGAAATCGTTTTAGCATGTCAGACCTTCATTTTTTGGAAACTAGTTTCAAGTTGCTTTAGATCCCCTCTATTTTCTCAAACACTGGGAAATCCTCTTTTGATTGTGTTTCATGCTTTATTCATTATGGGGTTTTATTTTTTACAGATAACTGTATTGCATGGATTTTCGCAGCCTGGTGACTACTCTGGTGTTACCCTCTATTAAATAAGCATAAAACCCTTTGCAAGAAAGAAAATCTTAAAATTTTATTTTTACTATATTTTTTATCACTGTTAACCTTTGTTTAAAAAGCATCAATAATTTATGTGGCACTGTGAGAATCTTACAATGAATATATAGGGTTATAAACAAGCATGACATAGCAATTAAATTATTCAGATTGCCTTGTCCTCATGAGGATCTACAGTCTAGTAACTATAGTACATTAATTACAAAATTGTGCCAAGTTTTGATGGGTTCTGATTTATGTCTTCCTCATATTTATATCCTTATTTCTCCAAAAGAAACATTGGACTGCCCAAACCCTGCTTTTCAATGGCCACACCCACCCAGGAATACTCAAACCCCGCCTCCACAGAACCTCCCAGCCATAGGACCTTTAACTCTGTCCAAGGACAGCGTAAAACAAGTGTTTGCAGCTTCATAAATGAAACTATATATAAGCATCTCTAAACAGATGCATTTCTGAATGTCTGATAGTCACATAGGGTCCCTCCAGGATGTGTTGCAAATGTAATTTATAATGTAGCAAATGATAGCTCCCATTCCCATCAGAAAGGTTACTGAAAAAATATCATATAGTAGATGTATTGGCAGAAAGGATAGTTTCAAAATGTGTCTTTACATAATATCATATAGTAGATGTATTGGCAGAAAGGATAGTTTCAAAATGTGTCTTTACAAAATATCATATAGTAGATGTATTGGCAGAAAGGATAGTTTCAAAATGTGTCTTTACACAATTAGCTTTATGAAGAAAACAGCAAATCATGTTGCAGTATTTAATAGGATTTTAACAAGTAATTTGCCCAAACATACACCTAGATTACGAGTCTTGCGTTAGGGTTAAAAAGCAGCGTTAAGAGGTCCTAACGCTGCTTTTTTCCTAATGCTGGTATTACGAGACTTGAAATGACAGTCTCACCGCTCACTTTTTTGGCCAGAGTCGTTAATACCGCAAATCCACTTACGTAAATTGCGTATCCTATATTTTCAATGGGACTTGCATAACGCCGGTATTACGAGTCTGCAAAAAAGTGAGCGGTACAGCCTTTCCTGTCAAGACTGATACCGCATTTAAAAGTCAGTAGTTAAGAGTTTTAAGGGTTAACGCCGTAGCATAAAACTCTTAACTAAAGTGCTAAAAAGTACACTAACACCCATAAACTACCTATTAACCCCTAAACCGAGGGCCCCCCTCACTTAGCAAACACTCAAAAAAATTTGACCCCTAATCTGCCATCCCTAACTTCGCCGACACCTACCTACCTTCGCCCCCCACAACGTCGCTGCCACTATATTAAATTTATTAACCCCTAAATCTAAGTCTAACCCTAACACCCCCCCTAACTTAAATATAATTTAAATAAATCTAAATAAAATAACTACAATTCACTAAATTATTCCTATTTAAAACTAAATACTTACCTATAAAATAAACCCTAAGATAGCTACAATATAATTAATAGTTAATTGTAGCTATCTTAGGGTTTTTGGTTTTTTTTTACAGGCAACTTTGTATTTATTTTAACTAGGTAGAATAGTTATTACATAGTTATTAACTATTTAATAGCTACCTAGTAAAAATAAATTCAAATTTACCTGTAAAATAAATCCTAACCTAAGTTACAATTACACCTAACACTACACTATAATTAAATTAATTCCCTAAACTAACTACAATTAAATACAATTGAAAAAAATTATCTAAAGTACGAAAAAAAAAACACTAAATTACAGAAAATAATAAAATAATTACAAGTTTTTTAAACTAATTACACATAATCTAATCCCCCTAATAAAATAAAAAAGCCCCCCAAAATAATAAAAAGCCTTACCCTATACTAAATTACAAATAGCCCTTAAAAGGGCCTTTTGCGGGGCATTGCCCCAAAGTAATCAGCTCTATTACCTGTAAAAAAAATACAATACCCCCCCAACATTAAAACTCACCACCCACACACCCAACCCTACTCTAAAACCCACCCAATACCCCCTTAATAAAACCTAACACTAACCCCTTGAAGATCACCCTACCTTGAGAAGTCTTCACCCAGCCGGGCCGAAGTCCTCAACGAAGCCGGGCGAAGTGGTCCTCCAGACAGGCAGAAGTCTTCATCCAGGCGGCATCTTATATCTTCATCCATCCAGCGCGGAGCAGGTCCATCTTCAAGACATCCGACGCGGAGCATCCTCTTCTGGTGACGTTTTCAAACAGAATAAATGTTCCTTTAAATTACGTCATCCAAGATGGCGTCCCTTGAATTCCGATTGGCTGATAGAATTCTATCAGCCAATCGGAATTAAGGTAGAAAAAATCCTATTTTTTAGTGGCTATTAGTTATATTGTAGCTATCTTAGGGTTTATTTTATAGGTATTTAGTTTTAAATAGGAATAATTTAGTGAATGATAGTAATATTTATTTATATTTATTTAAATTATATTTAAGTTAGGGGGGGTTAGGGTTAGACTTAGATTTAGGGGCTAATTCATTTAGTATAGTGGCGGCAACATTGGGGACGGCAGATTAGGGGTTAATAAGTGTAGGTAGGTTGCGGCGACATTGGGGGCAGCAGATTAGGGGTTCATAAATATAATGTAGGGTTCGGCGATGTTGGGGGCAGCAGATTAGGGGTTCATAAGTATAATGTAGGTGGCGGCGGTGTCCGGAGCGGCAGATTAGGGGTTAATAATATAATGCAGGTGTCTGTGATGTCGGGGATGGCAGATTAGGGGTTAATAATTGTAATATTAGGGGGGTTCATGGTTTGGGTGTTAGGTGTAGACATAAAAAGTATTTCCCCATAGGAATCAATGGGGCTGCGTTAGGAGCTTTACGCTGCTTTTTTGCAGGTGTTAGTTTTTTTTCAGCAGGCTCTCCCCCATTGATTCCTATGGGGAAATCGTGCACAGCACGTTTTGCCAGCTTACCGCTAACGTAAGCAGCGCTGGTATTGTGGTGAGATGTGGAGATAAATTCTGCTCTACGCTCACTTTTTTGCGGCTAACGCCGGTTTTCTAAAAACCCGTAATACCAGCGTTACTGTAGGTGAGTGGTAAGGAAAAACTGCTCGTTAGCAACACACAGCCTTACCGACAAAACTCGTAATCTAGGCGATAGGTAAGTCCTAAATTAAGAAACAATTTGGGCAAATTGTCAGAAGAGGATGTGGTTAGAAACAAAGAGGCTAGCTTGTTTTATATTGTCAATTTATCTATTTGCTAAATTCACTATGAAGTCACCCCAGCCTCATCAGCAACACCAGATCTTATTTAATTCTATGTAGTATATCCACTAAGGCTGCTCAATCATCTCTCCATTTTAGTGAGTGTGGTATGTAGAATTAAATAGAAATTGGTTAAATGGAGGGTTTGGTGAGGTCACTAAAGTTGGAGAGGCTTTTTTCTGGTAAAAAAGGAGCATTAATATAACTGTATCTGAAGTCGGGTATTTTAAATGGTGTTACAGTTTTTTAATTCTTTTAGTTCATTTTCTTATTTAACTACTTTTGTTTACCTGCTTGCAGAGATGCACCTCTTTCCATCAATACAATGGGAGTTGTCCTTATCAATCAATGAGCAAGTTGTGCACAAGTATGCATTTCCTGTGATTTAATATCAGTTTATAAGACTATTAGATGCAGTGGAATTGCATAATCAACAAGTGCATAATAAAAAAAACAATACATTAGCACTCTCATTTAAAATGAGCAGCAGATTTTGTTTTCTGAAAAATTTTCAAAATTCACTTCAATTTTTATTCCCTCTGTATCATGTGACAGCTGCCAGTCATTCACAGACTCTCATACATATACACTGTGAACTCTACACTTAGGAATACAAAGAAGACGGAAAAAATAGAGAGACACATTCAACTGAGAATGAACGAAAGCTGGAAAATATTTCTTTTTAGTTCGTCAAGCCAGTTCCACTTAGGGTGCAGTCTCTTTTTGGTCACTATGCCTTCCACAGAGGAGAAATATCCTTTAACATAGTCTAAGCCTGACAAAAAAAAGCCCAGCTCAAAATGCATTGGTAATTCATCTCTGAAAAACAGAAAGAAACAAAACTTAGATGTACATTTTGACCTCTTTGGGGCACATCAGTGAGATGCAGTAGTATTGCTCTAACACAGTGTTTACCAACCGTGGTCCTCAAGTACCCCCAACAGTCCTGGTTTTCAGTATAGCTGAACCAGTGCACAGGTGATGTAATCAGCTGATCAGTAACACCATGGTTACCAACCTGCTCTCATCCATCAGCTGATTATTTCACCTGTGATCTAGTTCAGCTATTATGAAAACCAGGACTGTTGGGGGTACTTGAGGACTGCGGTTGGGATACACTGCTCTAACAGATATAACCAAATACGAGGACATGTCTGTGTTACCCTTCTTACTTCTAGGGTGATCCCAAAGTAATTTACATGCAAAAATAAAAATATATAGTTGCACTCAACTGAGAATTCCATGCTTGCTTGAAAGACTAGTGACTCTCGGAGTGCTGTCTCTGTTAGCTAACTTTACCTTTCACAAAGGAGAAATAAACTATATTAGTTTGATCTAAAACACCAGGTATTGTTCCTCTGCTCTAAATTAGAGAAATCATCAAACACTAAACATGTATTTTGGCCAATATGGACCTTGATCATTGAGCTAAAGTCGTATCCCTGTTGGCATGGGAACAAGAAGTCCACATCTGGATTCCCCTTCTTTCTTTTAGGATGGCCCCAGAGTAACTTGCATGCATAAAAATATAGACTACATTTATAGTAACATGGTAACTACTCACCATTCTATTCTTTAAATTTTATGTCTACGTGGCACTCAAAAAATATTTTAATATTCAAAAAGTATATGCAATGTGCATGCAGCCATTAAACAGTATATGATGCACAACTAAAAGAAAGGACAAGTTATATATACATATATATATATATATATATATATATATATATATATATATATATATATATATATTCATATGTCAAAGAATGGCAAGGACGCACCATTGCAATTTTAAACATACTTGTATTTATTGTGAGAACAAAAATAAGAACCACCACTTTATAGGAACATTCATTGCAAAATATCAAATCATATACAATCAATAAAGAACAAAAGTAGCCAGGTACAATCGCTGTGCACAGTTATGTGGAAGCCCTTGGTGCTAATTGCACGCTTCCCAGCTAATTGAACTGAAAAGTTTGTTGCAGCAGATTTAGGAGCACTTAGTGCCAAATCACACTCCAAATTGATAAGAGGGCAAAAATGAACGAAAGTAAAACATCCACTTCCAATACCTAAGTTTAGGCAGCTTAGATACAGATCAGTCCCAAGGAATTACACTCTGAAGCAGAGGATCTTATCATAACGATCTTAATGCCACTTGCAAAAGTACCTTTTATCTGATCCAATCAACCGCCGGTATTAGAGGAATCTCACCATCATGTTAGCACATTTTCTGCTTAACTTTGAAACATCAAGGCATCCCAAACAACAGCCAGTCGAAGCTTAATGTAGGCCAACAAAGTTGCAATCCAGTGCAGAGTATCCAGGTGAGTTGCAATCGTTACATTTATGTTACTCTCCGGTTTGAAAGCACAGCTGCTTTTGGCAAAAGAAGATGTGATATTGCATATGTAGATTCCGGCATGTGAGGTCTTCACCAAACTAACACCATTTGTGTTTTGCCAGATGACGCGTTTCGCCCTTCCCACTCAGGGGTTGGCCAGGGCTTCGTCAGATATCTTTCAATGAGTCTAAACGGCTCTTTTATAGCGTCCATAGGGATCCTGCTTGAGCTTTCTTAAAGCTATATTACATTCGATTAGTGACTATATACAACCTCATTATACTTAAATAGTGTGGAACTATAATTTGAAAAAGGCAACAGCTTATCAACAAACCATCTATTTTGTCACACACTTTGTCATTATTACAAACTGTATATTATTCACATGACAATTTCTTATCAGAAGATAGTACAATTCATTTTATACAATATTTGAAATATAGAAAAACAAAAGACATATATTATTATCACTTTTTCAGTGTATATTGTTACTTATTACAAAAAGCAAGCATACTCTATTTTTTTCATTTAGCCCATTTGGGGTACATCCATTTTGTTTCTTGTTGGAGAAGAACTTTATCATAATTTCCACCTCTTCTCTTTTGTTTAGGATGTTCAATACCTATCACTTTTAAGCAAGTGTATTTAGCATCATGACATTCAGCAAAATGCCTAGCTACCGGACAGTCAGTATCTTTTTGCTTGATATCATTTCTATGCTCTTTAACGCTATCTTTGAGTTCCCTCCCAGTTTTACCAACGTAATATCTGCGGCAAGAACAATATAAAAAATAAATGACCCCTGATGTGTTGCAAGTTATCCATTGTCTAATTTTAAACGTTTTGTGTGGATTAGTGCCAAAAGTTTTGGTTTTATGTATGTTACTGCAATACGTGCACTTGCCACAAGGGTGACACCCTACTCTCTGTTGCAAGCTACTCAGCCAATTTGCGGGGGACATTCTTCTTTCAAAATCAGTCTAGTACATTCTGAATTTGTTAATCTAACCTAACTGTTATAATAAAATTACATTAAACTATATTAAACTATTAATTAACCTACCCTATTATAATAAAATTACATTAAACTATATTAAATTAATAATTAATCTAACCTAATTTTTATACTAAAATAACTTAAAACTACAAATTAAATTAACTATATTATATATTTAAACACCTACTCAAATAATTTAATTCTTCACTAAAAAATTACAAAGTTACAAAAAACTAACGACTAGATTACGAGTCTTGCGTTAGCCTTAAAAAACAGCGTTGAGAGGTCCCAACGCTGCTTTTTAATGCCCGCTGGTATTATGAGTCTGGCAGGTACAGGTGTACAGCTCACTTTTCTTCCGCGACTCGAGCATACCACAAATCCACTTACATCAATTGCGTAGCCTATCTTTTTAATGGGATTTGCCTAACGTCGGTATTACGAGTCTTGGAAAAAGTGAGCAGTACACCCTCTCCTGTCAAGACTGACACCGCATTTTAAAGTCAGTAGTTAAGAGTTTTATGGGCTAACGCCTTAACATAAAACTCTTAACTAAAGTGATAAAAAGTACACTAACACCCATAAACTACCTATTAACCTCTAAACCGAGCCCCCCCCACATCGCAAACACTTAAATACATTTTTTAACCCCTAATCTGCCGACCAGACATCGCCACCACTTGATTAAATATATTAACCCCTAAACCACTGCACTCCCGCCTCGCAAACATTAGTTACATTTTATTAATCTCTACACCTACCTACATTTATTAACCCCTAATCTGCCGCCCCCAATGTCGCCGCGACTATATTAAATGAATTACCCCCTAAACCTAAGTCTAACCCTAAACCTAACACCCCTAACTTAAATATAATTTAAAATAATCTAAATAAAATTACTACAATTAACTAAATTATTCCTATTTAAAAATACTTACCGATAAAATAAACCCTAAGATAGCTACAATATAACTAACAGTTACATTGTATCTATCTTAGGGTTTATTTTTATTTTATAGGCAACTTTGTATTTATTTTAACTAGGTAGAATAGTTATTAAATAGTTATTAACTATTTAATAACTTCCTAGTTAAAATAAATACAAATATACCTGTAAAATAAATCCTAACCTAAGTTACAATTACACCTAACACTACACTATCATTAAATAAATTACCTAAATTAACTACAATTAATTACAATTAAATTAAATAAACTAAATTATGGAGAAAACCCCCCACTAAATTACAGAAAAAAAATAAAATAATTAAAAAAATTTAAAACTAATTACACCTTATCTAATCCCCCTAATAAAATAAATAAAAAAAAAATAATAAAAATCCCTACTCTATACTAAATTACAAATAGCCCTTAAAATAACTTTTTGCGGGGCATTGCCCCAAAGTAATCAGCTCTATTACCTGTAAAAAAAAAATACAATACCCCCCCCAACATTACAACCCACCACCCACACACCTAACCCTACCCTAAAACCCACCCAATCCCCCCTTAATAAAACCTAACACTACCCCCTTGAAGATCACCCTACCTTGAGACGTCTTCACCCAACTGGGCAGAAGTGGTCCTCCAGACGGTCCGAAGTCTTCATCCTATCTGGGCAGAAGAAGTCCTCCAGACGGGCAGAAGTCTTCATCCAGGCGGCATCTTCTATCTTCATCCATCCAGAGCGGAGCGGGTCCATCTTCAAGACATCCGATGTGGAGCATCCTCTTCTTCCGACGACTAACACTAAATGACGGTACCTTTAAGTGACGTCATACAAGATGGCGTCCCTTCAATTCCGATTGGCTGATAGAATTCTATCAGCCAATCGGAATTAAGGTAGAAAAAATCCTATTGGCTGATGCAATCAGCCAATAGAATGCAAGCTCAATCCTATTGGCTGATTGGAACTTCCTATGGGGAAATCGTGCACAAGCAAGTTTTTCCAGCTTACCTCTACCGTAAGCAGCACTGGTATTAAGGTGAGATGTGGAGCTAAATTCTGCTCTACGCTCACTTTTTTGCAGCTAACGCCAGGTTTGTAAAGACCCGTAATACCAGCGTTGTCTGTGGTGAGTGGTGAGGGAAAACTGTGCGTTAGCACCGCACACCATTACCGACAAAAACTCGTAATCTATCCGTAACTAAGTTACAAAAAATAACAAACACTAAGTTACACAAAAAAATAAACACTAAGTTACAAAAAAGAAAAAATACATTATCAAAGCTTTAAACTAATTACACCTAATCTAAGGGCCCTATGAAAATAAAAAAGCCCCCCCAATATAAAAAACTCCTAACCTACAATTAGCTACAAATAGACCTTAAAAGGGCCTTTTGCGGGGCATTGCCCCAAAGAAATCAGCTCTTTTACCCGGAAAAAAATACAAACAACCCCCCCAGTAGTAAAACCCACCACCCACACAACCAACCCCCCAAATAAAAGCTATCTAAAAAACCTAAGCTCCCCATTGCCCTGAAAAGGGCATTTGAATGGGCATTGCCCTTAAAAGGGCATTTAGCTCTTTTGCAGGCCCAAGTCCTAATCTAAAACTAAAACCCACCCAATACACCCTTAAAAAAATCCTAACACTAACCCCATGAAGATTCACTTACCGGGAGACGTCTTCATCCAATCCGGGCGAAGTGGTCCTCCAGACGGGCAGAAGTCTTCATCCAAGCCGGGCAGAAGTGGTCCTCCAGACGGGCAGAAGTCTTCATCCAGACGGCATCTTCTATCTTCATCCTTCCGGCGCGGAGCGGGTCCATCTTCAAGACATCCGACGCCAAGCATCCTCTTCCAACGACGTCTTCTTGCTGAATGAATATCACTTTAAGTGACGTCATCCAAGATGGCATCCCTTCGATTCTTATTGGCTGATAGAATTCTTTCAGCCAATCGGAATTAAGGTAGAAAAAATCCTATTGGCTGATGCAATAAGCCAATAGGATTGAACTTCAATCCTATTGGCTGATCCAATCAGCCAATTGGATTGAGCTCGCATTCTATTGGCTGATTGGAACAGCCAATAGAATGCCAGCTCAATCCTATTGGCTGATTGCATCAGCCAATAGGATTTTTTCTACCTTAATTCCGATTGGCTGATAGAATTCTATCAGCCAATCGGAATCGAAGGGACGTCATCTTGGATGACATCACTTAAAGTGATATTTATTCAGCAAGAAGACGTCGTTGGAAGAGGATGCTCCTCGTTGGATGTCTTGAAAATGGACCCGCTCCGCGCCGGAAGTATGAAGATAGAAGATGCCATTTGGATGAAGACTTCTGCCGTCTGGAGGACCACTTCTGCCCATCTGGAGGACCACTTCTGCCGGATTCGTTGAGGACATCTTGCTGCTTGGATGAAGACGTCTCCCGGTAAGTGATTCTTCATGGGGTTAGTGTTAGGATTTTTTTAAGGGTGTATTGGGTGGGTTTATTTTTTAGGTTAGGGTTTTGGGTCTGCAAAAGAGCTAACTGCCCTTTTAAGGGCAATGTCCATCCAAATGCCCTTTTCAGGGCAATGGGGAGCTTAGGTTTTTTAGATAGTAATTTATTTGGGGGGTTGGTTGTGTGGGTGGTGGGTTTTACTGTTAGGGGGGTTGTTTGTTTCTTTTTTCCAGGTAAAAGAGCTGATTACTTTGGGGCAATGCCCCACAAAAGGCCCTTTTAAGGGCTATTGATAGTTTAGTTTAGTTTAGGCTAGGATTTTTTTTTATTTTGGGGGGCTTTTTTATTTTGATAGTGCTATAAGATTAGGTGTAATTAGTTTAAATATCTTGTAATTTGTTTATTGGTTTCTTTAATTTAGTGTGTTTTTTTGTAGTTTAGCTAATTTAATTTATTTAATTGTTGTTAATTTAGTTCATTTATTTAATTGTAGTGTAAGGTTAGGTGTTATTGTAACTTAGGTTAGGTTTTATTTTACAGGTAAATTTGTATTTATTTTAGCTAGGTAGTTAATAAATAATTAATAACTATTTAGTAACTATTCTACCTAGTTAAAATAAATACAAACTTGCCTGTAAAATAAAAATAAACCCTAAACTAGCTACAATGTAACTATTAGTTATATTGTAGCTATCTTAGGGTTTATTTTACAGGTAAGTATATAGTTTTAAATAGGAATCATTTAGTTAATAATATTAATTTTTATATAGATTTATTTAAATAATATTTAGGTTAGGGGGTGTTAGGTTTAGGGGTTAATACATTTAGAATAGTGGCGGCGACGTTGGGGGCGGCAGATTAGGGGTTAATAAATGTAATGTAGGTGGCGGTGGTATAGGGGGCGGCAGAATAGGGGTTAATAACATAATGTAGGTGGTGGTGGGCTCCGGGAGTGGCGGTTTAGGGGTTAATAAGTTTATTTTGTTGCGGCAGGGTCCGGGAGCGGCGGTTTATGAGGTTAATACGTTTATTTTGTTGCTGCGGGTCCGGGAGCAGTGGTTTAGGGGTTAATAACTTTATTCGAGTTGTGGTGGGCTCCGGGAGCGGCGGTTTAGGGGTAAAACAGTATAGTATAGTATCGGTGTTTAGTGACAGTATACCAATAAAGCTGGGAAAAAGCCGAAGAGCAGCGAGATCGATGTCTGTTAGTTAACAATAGTCTGCTGCTCATCGCCCCGTACTTGGTGCGCTGCTTTTTGACAGCTTTTTTTGGTAACTTTGGAGAGTGTATTCAGGTCCGCGGCAGCGATGTTAGGCGATCTTAGGCGAGCGTATTGGTGCCGTCGAATGCAAGTAAGTTAGTGCTTGATAAATAGGCCCCATGGTGTTAGTTTGGTAAAGACCTCACATGCCAGAATCTACATATGCAATATCACATCTTCTTTTGCCAAAAGCAGCTGTGCTTTCAAACCGGAGAGTAGCATAAATGTAACGATTGCAACTCACCTGAATACTCTGCACTGGATTGCAACTTTGTTGGCGTACATTAAGCTTCGACTGGCCGTTGTTTGGGATTCCTTGATGTTTCAAAGTTAAGCAGAAAATGTGCTAACATGATGGTGAGATTCCTCTAATACCGGTTGCTTGGATCAAATAAAAGGTACTTTTGCAAGTGGCATTAAGATCGTTATGATAAGATCCTCTGCTTCAGAGTGTAATTCCTTGGGACTGATCTGTATCTAAGCTGCCTAAACATAGGTATTGGAAGTGGATGTTTTACTTTCGTTCAGTTTTGCCCTCTTATCTATTTGGAGCGTGCTTTGGCACTAAGGGCTAGATTTATCAAAGGCTAGGTGAACTCTGTATGTTCTTCGCCTGTAACTGCGCCCCAGCTCGCCTCCGGAGAAGCGCACATGTGCACCTGAATTTATCATAAAAATAGAGGTAACTTTGTGCAGGCGAACTGGGGCATAATAATGATAAATTTCGCCTGTCGGAAACGGCATTTGCTCCCTATTTACTCCCTATTTATCACAGTACATCCCTATAAATATTTACGCTGCCATGTTTTGATTATAAAAAAAGTGTTTTTAAGTTAATATTTAGCTTATATTTATATTATATAATGTTTCTGTGCTGATTTTATATATGTTGATAATTTATGATCGCAAAAAATATATTAAAATATCGATCTATATATATATATAACTGTTGGTACTCATATGTGCCAGTGGAAGTGCAAATTTCTGGCAATAACAGTCTCTTCTTGGCACTGAGCCTTTGAAAAATTAGTTAAAAGAAGAAAGTACTGCATCACAAGATGTAAAAGCATGTATTATAATGGTGTTCGCCTCAGTCTGCATGGCAAAATATACAACACGCAATTGAAGCCGAAATTGCAGTTCCCTATGGGCGCAAAGCAATGATAAATAAGAAACTGGGCATATTTGTAGGTCGGGCTGTTAAATTACACCTATTACCAATGTAAATTGTAGCACTCGGGAGCACGCCTAGGCGAATGCACGCTGAGTGCGAAGAAGTTTCTTTCAGAGTGCTTTGATGAATATGACGATCAGTTTGTATGAGCTATTTTGGACTGAATTAAAGGAGAATGGCTTTGATAAATCTAGCCCTAAATGCTCCTAAATCTGCTGCAACAAACTTTTCAGTTAATTTGGCTGGGAAGCGTGCATTTAGCACTAAGGGTTTCCACATAACTGTGCACAGCGATTGTACCTGGTTACTTTTGTTCTTTATTGATTGTATATGATGTGATATTTTGCAATGAATTTTCCTATAAAGTGGTGGTTCTTAGTTCTGTTCTCACAATAAATACAAGTATGTTTAAAATTGCAATGGTGCGGCCTCGCCATTCTTTGACATATGAATATATATCATTTGTCCTTTCTTTACTTGTGCATAACATTCTATTCTTTACCTTCTATGCCAACAGCTCTACTTGGATCCATTCTCCTATTTAAACCCCTTACTGGTGCTGGTTCATCAAGCTCTATATATTTATACTTGGCAGCACCGTCTTGGGTACGTAGTTATTTTTGCTTGGAACCTGTGACAGAAGCTTTGCACATTTACAGGTTGGGATGTTGCTTTTTCTGCCAGCTGTTTTGTGCACTGCAGGTTTGCATTCATGATACAGGACAGGAGATCTACATTTTTGCAGTTTCTGTGTTGCTCTATAATATTTATGTGGCTTTTTTAGATGTTACATAACTTTCAAACTCTGTATAAAACCTTCCACTCTGTATTGTATATTGTGAGTGAAACAACAGACAGCATTTCTGATCTGTGAATTTTCTCCACTGCTATCACATGTTGCAAGAATTACATAAGGTTGAAGAATGCATCATCCAGTATAAAAATGCAGAATAGATTAAAAATGATAATAAAAAATATTAAAAAGCACCATAGTTTTAGGTATATTTGCTGGTGTTTTTGAAAAGGGGTCAACGAAATTAAAGACATAGAAAACACTTGTGTTTGTGTAAAATTGGTCTAAGTCCCATAGACCATAAAGTGCTACAACCTCCTTAAACCAGTTATTTAATTTACATCATTTGCAGGTTGCAAAAAATTGCTTTTGGGATTCTCTAGGGAGCATGAACAAACACATTATTTAAATGAAACAAGAGGTGTTTAAAGGGACAGTAAAGTCAACATTAATGTTCCGTGATCTAGATAGAGCATGTGATTTTAAACATCTTTCAAATTTATTATCAATTTAGATTAATTCTCATGGTATTATTAGTTGAAGAGTATACCTAGCTGCGCTCAGGAGCAGGAAAGCACTGCTGGGAGCTAGCTGATGAGGTGATTAGTGGCTGCACGTTTATGCCTCTTGTTATTGGCTTACCAGATGTGTTCAGCTGCTCTTGAGCTTACTCCTCAACAAAGGATAATAAGAGAACCAAGCAAATTTGACAACAGAAGTAAACTGGTAAGTTTTTTAATATTGCATGCACTATCAAAATCATTTTTACTGTACTTTTAAAGTCCTTTAAATTCCATTAGATGACATCTTTACAAATATATTTAACAAAAAAAACATGTGTAGTATGACATTCAGGCCACATTGCAGCTGAAATTAATGAATGAGTAACTTGTATAGCGCTACACCACGAACTAAATCGCCTCAAGGCGTTTTTCAGCCAGTAGCCTGAGCCTTCAGGAAAGGTGGGGCTTGAGTTTCTTCCTGAAGGCCGGATGGTTTTCTTCTGAGCGGATATCCATGGGTAGCGCATTCCATAGCCAGGGTCCTTGGACTACAAATCTTCGTTCGCCTTTAGACTTGTAGCAGGTCTTGGGTATGTGGAGGAGGTTCTGGTTTGCTGACCGGAGGGGGCGATCTAGGGTGTAGTGTTTTATTTTGTTGCAGAGGTATTTTGAGGCTTTTCTTTGTGTACATTTGTGGGTGAGGCAGAGGGTCTTGAATGTAACATGATCCTTCACGGTAAGCCAATGGAAGGTACTCAGGGACCGGGTGATCGATTCCCAGGGTTTTCCCCAGTTACCAGTCTGGTGGCTGTGTTCTGGACGACTTGGAGCTGTGAGATTTGGTATTTAGGGAGTCCTAAGTAGAGGGAGTTTGCATAGTCAAGTCGGGAGTTGATGGTTGTTCCAACTACAGCTGCGGTGTCTCCTTCAGGGATGAAGGGGATTAGTCGACATAGCAGGTGAAGAAGGTGGTGAGATTCGCTGACTACTCATCCTATTTGAGCGTCCATTGTCATCTCTGAGTCAAAGATGACTCCAAGGCTTTTGACTGTGGGCGAGGATGGTAGGTGGGTTGGACATTGTGTTGGGGTGTTTATTTCAGTTTGCGTGGAGGAAGAGCAGATCTGTTTTGGATCCGTTGAGTTTGAGGAAGCTCTCAGTCATCCACTCATCAATCAATGAGAGGCAGTTTTCCAGGGCATGGTATTGGTCTTTCTTGTTGGTGATGCGCAGGTAGAGTTGAGTGTCATCAGTGTCGGAGTGATAGAGCAGGTCCTGGTTGCTGATGATTTTGAGGAGTGGGTGGAGGTAGATATTGAAGAGCACGGGTGACAGGGATGATCCTTGAGGAACTCTGCATGTGTGTTTACATGCTTCTGAGGTGAAGGCGCCTAGTTTCATTTTCTGGGATCGTTTCTCTAGGAAGGATGCAAACCAGGGTAGGTCTGAGTTTGTGACTCTGAATACTTCTGCGAGAAGAATGAGCAGGGTTTTGTGGTCTACTGTGTTGAAGGCTGCACTGAGGTCCAGTAGCACCAGGAGGCACGATTCTCCTTCATCTGCTGCTTCAAGGGCATCATCCCAGATCTTGTGGAGTGCCGTTTTGGTCCCATAGCCAAGGCGGAAACCAGATTGTAATGGATCCAGGAGTTCATGTGTGTCCAGATGGGACTGTAGCTGTTGCACTACTGCTTTCTCGATAATCTTGGAGAGGGTTTTGATGCTTGTGACAGGTCTGCGGTTGTTTGAGTTTTTGGGGTTAAGGTTGGGCTTCTTTAGGAGGGGTTTGATTATGCCTTGCATGAGGGAGATCGGCATGATTCCTTCTTTGAATGACTGGTTTATGAGGTGTGTAATTGTGGGTGCCAGGATGTCGGTGCATTCTTTCAGAAGTTTTGTGAGAATAATGTTGTTTGGTGATGTGCTTTCTTAGAGGCTTTTGATTATGGTTTTGGTGGTGTCGATGGTGATTGGTACCAGGGTGAATCTCGGTGGTTGTGGAGAATTTGTGTGGCTTTTGTCTTCTTGCTGTGACCGGGCGGAGTTGATTGCTATGTTTTGTTGAATTTCTTCTTGAATGTTTGTGATTTTGTCAATGAAAAAGTCAGATAGCTCATTGCAGAATTCTTGTGTTTTGTTTGCTGGTGGCTCAAGAGGGATGGGGTTCATAGTCTGTGCAACTAGTTTGAAGAGCTCGCGGTAGAGCGGTTATGGCTTTTGATATGGTGTTGGAAAAGTGTTCTTTTTTTGCTGTAAAGATGGCTTTGTGGTATTTAGTAGTGAGTGATTTGTAGTTTGTCTGGTTGTCTGTGTTTGGGTTTCTTCTCCAAGCTGCTTCTGCTCTTCTGCGTTCTTGTTTCAGTGATGTAAGGGAGTCATTGAACTAGCCAGAATTGTTTTTGCGGGTGGGTGCTCTGAGTATTGGAGCAATTGTATCTGCTGTCTGTAGTAGTGCTGTGTTAAGAGAGTTGAGTGTGTCTTCAGTTGTGGGGAGTAGTGTCAGTGCTATTTATCTTGAACAGTGTGGCTTTGAAGAGTTGTGAATGTAGTTTCTTCTGTGATCTTGTCCAGTGTGTTGTTGTTGAGTGTGCTGGCTTTTGGCAAAAGATGTCTGTAGTTATTTTCAATTTGATAGCGTGGTGGTCAGTCCATGGTAGGGGCATGTTGTCCAGAATGTTGATGTTTCAAGATGAGGTTGAGGGTGTGGCCAGAAATGTGGGTGAGAGCACTTATCAGTTGCTGCAGACCTAGTGCTTCTAGTTCGTTGATGCAGGCGGTGGCGATGGGGTCCTGGGAGAAGTTTGTACAAAGGTTGAAGTCCCAGAGTAACAGAAGGTTTTTGGTTTTCAAAGTGTGTGTGGAAATGAATTCAGTGAAGGGAGTGAGGAAGTGTATCTTTTGTCGTAGTGGTCTGTAGCATAGTAGTATGTGGATGGTGTCTTGGGGTTTTGTTTGGGGTTGCAGTGTGAGTGTTTCCATGAATGGCAGTGTGCTTTGTAGGGTTGGTTTAGTGAGAATGAGATGTGATTTGTAGATCACTGCTAGGCCGCCTCCTTTTTGTCTGACTGTGTGCTCTGTCAGGATGGAGTAGTTCTCAGTCACTAGTTCTTCTACGATGGTGTTACAGTCAGGTGTTAGCCAGCTCTCGGTGATGAAGAGACAGTCTGTGTTGTATTGAGTGATGAAGTTGTGGAATTCATGCTTGTGCTTGACTGCTGATATGGTGTTGAGCAGGGCACATGATAGGTGTTGTGCTGGGGGTGGTACAGTTCTGTTTTGAGTGGGTAGTTGCAAGTTAGTGTTTAGAAGTTGTTCTTTTCATAGTATTGTTTGGGTGGTGGTATTTAGTGGTGTGGCGGTGTTCCTCACACTGATGAGGATGTCAGATGAGTATTTGATGGTGTGCATGATGGATTGTAAGTTAGTGCGTGGGATGCGAGTGATGCCGAGTTGAGTAGGCGCTGTAGAGGTGATAGGTGGGGTGTGGGTGAGTGAATGCTGTGTGGGAAAGAGGGTACTGTGAACTAGTGTTCTGCGTGGGTGTTCTGTGTTGGAACTGTAGGTGCATGAGTGCTAGGGTGAGGGCGGGTGAGTGGGAGCAAGGGTGAGTGCTTGGAGTCCTAAGGGTGGTGCTGGTAAGTGAGTGTTAGGGGTGAGTGCTGGTGAGTGGGTGCTAGTTATGAGTGCTGGTGAGTGGGTATTAGGGGTGAGTGCTAGTGGGTGTGAGCTAGTGAGTGGGTGCTAGGTATGAGGGTTGGTAAATCAGTGCTAGGGGTTGAGTGCTAGGGGTGAGTGCTATGGGAGAGGGTTGGTGAGTGAAGTGCTATGGGTAAGGGCTAGTGAGTGTTGGTAAATTAGTATTATGGGTGAGGGCTGGTGAGTGAGTGCTAGTGATTGCATGCTATGGTGAGTGCTGGTGAGTGAGTGCTAGTGAGTTAGTGTAATGGGTGAGGGCTGGTGAGTGGGTGGTATGGGTGAGGGCTGGTGAGTGAGTGCTATGGATGAGGGCTGGTGAGTGCGTGTTGGTGAGTGAGTACTATGGGTAAGGGCTGGTGAGTGAGTGTTATGGGTAAGAGCTAGTGACTGAGTGCTAGTGGTGAATGAAAGGGGTGAGTGCTAGGGGTGAGGGCTGTTAAGTGAGTGCTATGGGTGAGGGCTGATGAGTGAGTGCTAGGAGTGAGGGTTGGTGAGTGAGTGCTATGGGGAGTTCAGGGTGTGATTGCATGCTAGGGGTGAGGTCTAGGGGTGAGTGCTAGTGAGTGCTTGCAGGGAGGTGTATGTAGTGAGAGTTGACTGGTTTTTGCAGAGTTGTGCTGTTTGTTCCTGTGGTTGACAGGTGACTGTTCGCTTTGGATCCTCTGTGGTAAACTTGTGGAGGCTCTGAGAGCTGCGGGCGGATCTCAAGCAGCAGGGGATGCTTGGAGACGCTGGGGCTGGAGCAGGGAGGAGGTCTGACTCTTTTTCTTGCGTGGTATGCGAGTGATGCTGAGTTAAGTGGGCGCTGTAGAGGTGATAGGCGGGGTGAGAGTGAGTGAATGCTGTGTGGGAAAGAGGATACTGTGAACTAGTGTTGTGCATGGGTGTTCTGTGTTGGAACTGTAGGTGCATGAGTGCTAGGGTGAGGGCTGGTGAGTGGGAGCAAGGGTGAGTGATTGGAGTGCTATTGGTGGGTGCTGGTAAGTGAGTGTTAGGGGTGAGTGCAGGTGGGTGGATGCTAAGGATGAGTGCTGGTGAGTGGGTGTTAGGGGTGAGTGCTAGTGGGTGCGAGCTGGTGAGTGGGTGCTAGGTGTGAGGGTTGGTGAGTGAGTGCTAGGGGTGAGTGAGTGCTAGGGGTGAGTGCTAGTGAGTGAGTGCTATGGGAGAGGGTTGGTGAGTGAAGTGCTATGGGTGAGGGCTAGTGAATTTTGGTGAGTGATTGTTATGGTTATGGGTAAAGGCCTGGTGAGTGAGTGCTAGTGATTGCATGCTATGGTGAGTGCTGGTGAGTGAGTGCTAGTGAGTTAGTGTAATGGGAGAGGGCTGGTGAGTGAGTGGTATGGGTAAGGGCTGGTGAGTGAATGCTATGGATGAGGGCTGGTGAGTGTGTGTTGGTGAGTGAGGGCTATGGATAAGGGCTGGTGAGTGAGTGAGTGAGTGCTATGGGTGAGAGCTAGTGACTGAGTGCTAGTGGTGAATGAAAGGGGTGAATGATAGGGGTGAGGGCTGTTAAGTGAGTGTAATGGGTGAGGGCTGGTGAATGAGTACCAGGAGTGAGGGTTGGTGAGTGAATGCTAGGGGTGAGTTCTGGGGGTGATTGCGTGCTAGGGGTGAGGTCTAGGGGTGTGTGCTAGTGAGTGCTTGCAGGGGGGTGTATGTAGTGAGAGTTTACTGGTTTTTGCAGAGTTGTACTGTTTGTTCCAGTGGTTGACAGGTGACTGTTCGCTTTGGATCCTCTGTGGTAAACTTATGGAGGCTCTGAGGACTGCGGGCAGCTCTCGGGCATCAGGAGATGCCTGGAGACGCTGGGGCTGGAGCAGGGAGGTTGTCTGACCCTTTTTCTTGCTCTGCTGTCCTGTGGCGTGATCCGATATACGGCGCAGGTTTCGGCGCAAGCATGGAAACCTGCCCCGCCCGTAGTTTCAGCTCGCAACTCGAGCTATCTTATATGCAGCGCCGTCAGATGCTAAAGTGCCGTAAGTCTGACAAACCAGCGATGTCCAGAAATCTGCGTAAGTACACATTTCTGGAGTCGCCAGGGACTTACGGCACTTTAGAAACTGCCGCCGCATAAAAAACCTGACTAAGTTATTAAATCACCCGTTACTGTCTAACACACCTCCCAAACAAAGCCCGACACGTATACCCCTCTATCCGCAATCCCCCCTCTCACTCCTAACAATAAATATATTAACCCCTAAACCGCCGCTCCCGGACCCCGCCAGCTACATTATCTATATTACCCCCTAATATGAGCCCCCTACCCCGCCGCTACCTACATTAAATGTTTTACCCCCTAATGTGAGCCCCCTACCCCGCTGCTACCTACATTAAATGTTTTACCCCCTAATGTGAGCCCCCTACTCCGCCGCCACCTACATTAACTATGTTACCCCCTAATATGATCCCTTACACCGCCGCCACCTATTTAAACTATATTAACCCCTAATGTGAGCCCCCTACACCGCCGCCACCTATTTAAACTATATTAACCCCTAATCTGATCCCCTACACAGCCACCACCTATTTAAACTATATTAACCCCTAATATGATCCCCCTACACCGCCGCCACCTATTTAAACTATATTAACCCCTAATATGATCCCCCTACACCGCCGCCACCTATTTAAACTATATTAAACCCTAATATGATCCCCCTACACCGCCGCCACCTATTTAAACTATATTAACCCCTAATATGATCCCCCTACACCGCCGCCACCTATTTAAACTATATTACCCCCTAATATGATCCCCCTACACCGCCGCCACCTATTTAAACTATATTAACTCCTAGTCTGACCCTCTTACACCGCCGCCACCTATATTAAAATTATTAACCCCTAATCTAATCCCCCTTACACCGCCGCCACCTATATTAAATTTATTAACCCCTAAAATACTGACATTTCCCTACCACTAAACCTAAGTCTAACCCTACAAATAGCCCTGAAAAGGGCCTTTTGCGTGGCATTGCCCCAAAGTAACCAGCTCTATTACCAGCCCTTAAAAGGGCCTTTTGCGGGGCATTGCCCCAAAGTAATCAGCTCTTTTACCAGCCCTTGAAAGAGCTTTTTGCGGGGCATTGTCACAAAGTAATCAGCTCTTTTGCCTGTAATCTAAATCCCCCTACACCGCCGCCACCTATATTAAATATATTAACCCCTAATCTAATCCCCCTACACCGCAGCCACCTATTTTAACTATATTAACCCTAATTATATTAGGGTTAATATAGTTAATATAGTTATTATATTATATATATTAACTATATTAACCCTAATTATATTAGGGTTAATATAGTTAATATAGTTATTATATTATATATATTAACTATATTAACCCTATCTAACTCTAACACCACTAACTTAATTATTATTAAAATAAATCTAAATAATATTAATAATATTAACTAAATTATTCCTATTTAAAACTAAATACCTATAAAATAAACCCTAAGGTAGCTACAATATAATTAATAATTACATTGTAGCTATTTTAGGGTTTATATTTATTTTACAGGTAACTTGGTATTTATTTTAACTAGGTGCAATAGCTATTAAATAGTTAATAACTATTTAATAGCTACCTAGTTAAAATAATTACCAATTTACCTGTAAAACAAATCCTAACCTAAGTTAGAAATTCACCTACACTATCAATAAATTAATTAAATAAACTACAAATATCTATACTAAAATATAATTAAATACACTAAACTAAATTACAAAAAAAACAAACTCTAAATTACAAAAAATATAAAAGATTACAGGATTTTTAAGCTAATTACACCTATTCTAAGACCCCTAATAAAATAACATAGCCCCCCAAAATAAAAAAAATCCCTACCCTAATCTAAATTACAAAAGTAATCAGCTCTATTACAGCCCTTAAAATGGCCTTTTGTGGGGCATTGCCCCAAAGTAATCAGCTCTTTTGCCTGTAAAAAAAACCAACAACCCTCCCATTACAACCCACCACCCACATACCCCTACTCTAACCCACCCAATCCCCAATTAAAAAACCTAAGTCTAACCCCCAAGTGCTCCTTACCTGTCCTGAAGACCAGCGGAGAAGGTCCTGTTCCAGGCGGAGAAGTCTTCTTCCAGGCGGCGACCTCTTCTTCTTCCAGGATCCAGTCGGCGCGGAGCGGAGGAGTTGAAGACCGATGACCGCGGAACTGAAGACCGGCGATGCTGGAACTGAAGATCGGCGATGCTGGAATTGAAGACCTCTGAAACTGAAGACCAGAGCCAGAGCATGGATGATCCTCTTCATACGATCGCCGCGGTACACTGAATAGGAATTCAATGTACGGGATTAAAAATGGCGTCCCTTGAATTCCTATTGGCTGATTTGACCCTTCAAATTCAAATCAGCCAATCGGATGCAAGCTACTTTAATTCTACTGACTGATTTGAATAGCCAATAGAATAAGAGCTACTGTAATTCTATTGGCTGATTAGAATAGCCAATAGAATTACAGTAGCTCTTATTCTATTGGCTATTCAAATCAGCCAATAGAATTAAAGTAGCTCGCATCCGATTGGCTGATTTGAATTTGAAGGCACAAATCAGCCAATAGGAATTCAAGGGACGCCATTTTTAATTGCGTACCTTGTATTCCTATTCAGTGTACGGCGGCGATCGTATGAAGAGGATCCTCCACGCTCCGGCTCCAGTCTTCAGTTCCAGAGTTCTTCAGTTCCAGCGTCGCCGATCTTCCGTTCTAGCATTGCCGGTCTTCAGTTCCAGATGGACGGTCTTCAGCTCCGCGGTCATCGGTCTTCAACTCCTCCGCTCCGTGCCGGCTGGATCCTGGAAGAAGAAGAGGTCGCCGCCTGAAAGAAGACTTCTCCGCCTGGAACAGGACCTTCTCCGCCGGTCTTTAGGACAGGTAAGGAGCACTTGGGGGTTAGACTTAGGTTTTTTAAGGGGGGATTGGGTGGGTTAGAGTAGGGGTATGTGGGTGGTGGGTTGTAATGGGGGGAGTTGTTGTTTTTTTTTACAGGCAAAAGAGCTGATTACTTTGGGGCAATGCCCCACAAAAGGCCCTTTTAAGGCCCTTTTAAGTGCTGGTAATAGAGCTGATTACTTTTGTAATTTAGGGGTATGTGGGTGGTGGGTTGTAATGGGAGGGTTGTTGGGTTTTTTTACAGGCAAAAGAGCTGATTACTTTGGGGCAATGCCCCACAAAAGGCCATTTTAAGGGCTGTAATAGAGCTGATTACTTTTGTAATTTAGATTAGGGTAGGGATTTTTTTTATTTTGGGGGGCTTTGTTATTTTATTAGGGGGCTTAGAATAGGTGTAATTAGCTTAAAAATCTTGTAATCTTTTTTTATTGTTTGTAACTTAGTGTTGTAATTTGGTTTAGTTTATTTAATTGTATTTTAGTTTAGATATTTGTAGTTTATTTAATTAATTTATTGATAGTGTAGGTATATTTCTAACTTAGGTTAGGATTTATTTTACAGGTAAATTGGTAATTATTTTAACTAGGTAGCTATTAAATAGTTATTAACTATTTAATAGCTATTGTACCTAGTTAAAATAAATACCAAGTTTCCTGTAAAATAAATATAAACCCTAAAATAGCTACAATGTAATTATTAATTATATTGTAGCTATCTTAGGGTTTATTTTATAGGTAAGTATTTAGTTTTAAATAGGAATAATTTAGTTAATATTATTAATATTATTTAGATTTATTTTAATAATAATTAAGTTAGTGGTGTTAGAGTTAGATAGGGTTAATATAGTTAATATATATAATATAATAACTATATTAACCCCAATATAATTAGGGTTAATATAGTTAATATAGGTGGTGGCAGGGTAGGGGGATTAGATTAGGGGGTAATATAGTTAAAATAGGTGGCGGCGGGGTAGGGGGCTCACATTAAGGGGTAATAATTTTAATATAGATGGCAGCGGTGTAGGGAGATTACATTAGGGGTTAATAATTTTAATGTAGGTGGCGACGGTGTAGGGGGCTCACATTAGGGGGTTAGACATTTAATGTAGGTGGAGGCGGGGTCCGGGAACGGCGGTTTAGGGGTTAAACACTTTATTAGGGATTGCCGTGGGGGATCGCGATTGACAGGTAGATAGACATTGCGCATGCGTTAGGTGTTAGGTTTTATTTTGCAGCTAGTTTAGGGAGTTACGGGGCTCCAATACACAGCGTAAGGCTTAATATGCCTGCAATTTGTGGCGAGGTGAAAATGGAGTAAGATTTCTCCATTTTCGCCACGTAAATCCTTACGCTGTATATTGGATACCAAACTGCGCTGGTTTGGTATACCTGTCTATGGGTCAAAAAAATACGGCCGAAGGCAGATATATACGAGCGTAACTTCTATGTTACGCTGTATATGTGATACCAAACCAGCGCAAAATTTGGCGTCGCCGGCTTTTGCGGGCGACGATTTATATCTGATCGAGGCCCTGGTCAGAGGAAAGACTGAGAAGTTTTTTGTGCGCTTAGCATGTTGATTGTAATAAAATGAAACTTTTGATATCCAGAAAAATGCCGTTCATATCCTTATAACAGATCATCAGAGCAGATATAATTTCGGTTTCTTTTCATAAAATCCAATAGGGAGCCTGTGCTGTTCTTTGTCTTATTCTATCTTGACCAAATTAGACATTTTAGTAAGTGACAGTGTATCACCTTTCAATACTTATCCTGTTGATAAACATGGCTGTTTAAAGGGTTGATATATTTTTTCACAAATGAATGACATGTATATTAAAGGGACATTCTGGTCAAAATTTTAATTTAAATAGATGAATTAAACATGTATTAGCAAAAATGCTTCTAGTAAAAGTCATCACTGTTTTAGTGTTAACATTTTTCTCTGCACGTGCATGTGAAGCATAGCTAGATATTCTCAGTGCACCAACATTTTATATATTGCAGCTGTCCAGATCATCAGTGGGACTTGTATCATGTCAGCAATTATCAAATTAAGTCATAACCAGATGGTACAAGAACCTTAGGCTCTCTGAGCAACTGCTGTGTTTAAAATGCTGGTGCATGGTGCATACTTAAATACACATTTGAAACAGCTATAGCCTGTATTTGAAGCATTTTTGCTAATACAGGAATATTACAAAACTGAAATGCATCCATGTAGATTCCAATTTTGGCTGGAATGTCCCTTTAAGGATTCTATAAAGATTAAGATATTACAATTAAACAGTTTCCTATTAAAAATCTGGAGTTTGGGTTTATTGTGCCTTACACTCAATTTAGGATTTTGCCTTTTTAATAGGATCCATGTCTTACAGTTAAATTGTATAAGTTAAACTGCACCAATGCAGAATAAAAGATTCAGAATAAAAGCCAAGAAAAATCTCACAATTCGGCGAAAATTGAATTCACTAAAAAAGCTTTGAGAAAACGACCTCATATTTCATAGTGTTTTGAATGTAATATGTTCTATCACAGTGCCGTGAAATAGTTCACTACATTGACTTGAGAAGATATAAAAGGCAATTTATTTGTGCAGAAGTGGTAGTTTCGATTCATGTCCTGTATCATTCTGGTATGATGACCACTAAAAGTATAATTTAACTGAAATGTCTTTTTTTTATTTTTTTTTAAGCAAACCAAGAAAATGTATATTATATAACAGACAATATTGTTTTAAAAAGAGTTTATGGGACTGGTCATTATATAAAAAAAAAGCCAAATACTTCATGCTTGAAACATCATTTGCTCATCTGATTCAAGTTATTTTATCACTTTCCGAATCATTAAACTTTGGTTCTAGAGTCTTTAAGAAGAGTAATGAGGAAAGTTAAAGTGATGGTAAACTTTCACCTTTGTATAAACAGATCCGGAATGTTAGTGATATTTTAGTTGGAGTTTAATTCATCAGATGTAATGAAGAGGCACTGTAACTTACTTTTTAATGTAGCGCTGAAATTTAAATACCCCGCGCTCTGGCTGCTCACTTCAAAAGTATTTTTTTTTGTGAGCTGATGGCTTGAACTGTTCTCAAATCGGCGCTCTAGCCACAAAAAATTCTGTGAGTGCCATATGGCTAGAGCCCCGATTGGAAAACAGTTCAAGCCATCAGCTCACAAAAAAAATTACTTTTGAAGTGGGCAGCCTGAGAGTGGGGTATTTGAATTTCAGCACTACATTAAAAAGTAAGTTAAATCATATCTATATTACAAATGATGAATTAAACTCCATCTAACATATTGCTAACATTCTGGTTCTATTTATACAAAGGGGAAAGTTTAAGGGATACTGAACACAATTTTTTTCTTTTGTGATTCAGATAGAGCATGTAATTTTAAGCAACTTTCTCAATTACTCCTATTATCAATTTTTATTCATTCTCTTGCTATCTATATTTGAAAAAGAAAGTCCCAACCCTGGACAGCACTTGTTTATTGGTGGATGAATTTATCCATCAATCAGCAAGGACAACCCAGGTTGTTCATAAAATATGAGCCGGCATCTAAACTTACATTCTTGCTTTTCAAATAAAAATACCAAGAGAATGAAGAACATTTGATACTAGGAGTAAATTAGAAAGTTGCTTAAAATTACATGCTCTATCTGAATCACGAAAGAAAAAAATTCAGTTCAGTGTCCCTTTTAGCATTACTTTAAAGGGACATGAAACCCAAAACTTTTATTTCATGATTCAGATAAAGAATACAATTTTAAACAACTTTTTAATTTACTTTTATCATCTAATATGCTTTGTTCTCTTGGTATTCTTTATTGAGATGATATCTAGATATGCTCAGGAGCAAGAAGCTAGCTGCTGATTGGTGGCAAATATATCCCTATTTGTCTATAGTTTACAGATGTGTTTAGCTAACTCCCAGTAGTGAATTTCTGCACCCTAAATAAAGGATACCAAGATAATGAAGCAAAATTGATAACAGAAGAAAATTGTTTAAAATTGTATGCTCTAACTGAATCATAGAGCATTTTTAAGTCTTAAAGGGACATGAAACCCCAAAAAATTATTTCATGATTCACATATGGCATACAATTTTAAAAAAGCTTCCAATTTACTTCTATTATCAAATTTGAGTCATTATCATGTTATCCTTTGTTGAAGAGATATCTATATAGGTAGCGTACACATGCCTGGTGCACTACATAACAGGAAACAGTGCTGCCATCTAGTGCTCTAGTCCTCCTTTAACATTGTTGCTAAACTGCTGCCAAGTAGTACTTCAGACACGTGCACACTCCTCAACTTACCTTCCTGCTTTTCAACAAAGGATGCTTGACAACCTTCAATGTACCTAGAAGAAAAAGCACAAAAGTGGTTGCAATAACGTTTAACCCACAGTCTGCTTCAAAAGGAAAGTACTCACTAAAGCCAACTTGAGTTCTGCACATTTATTGAAGACTTTCAACAGGTTAATCTTCATTCATTTTAATCTTAAAAGCAATATAAAAACCCTGCTACGCGTTTCAGCGGATCAACCGCATTTTTCAAGAGCAAGTAAATCTTAATAAAACAGTTATAGGGGCCTAGCTATCAAGTTCCGTATGGAGCCTTTAGACTCGCTAGAAACACAAGTTATGGAGCAGCGTTCTAAAGACCGCTGCTCCATAACCTGTCCGCCTGGTCTGAGCAGGTGGACAGACATCGCCGCAATTCAACCCGATCGAATAGGATCGGGTTGATTGACACCCCTGCTAGCATTCAGCGAGCTCTGTCGGACATGATCCGCAATGTCAGATCATGTCCGACAGGCCTTTCATAAATAGGCCCCTTAATGTCACAAACACAATACATGATTAATATACCCAATGCTCCTCCTACCAATCAACTGAACAACTGCCAAGTGTTTGGTTTACACCGGAGCATTAACCTCCTATTTGCCAAAAATGGTACACTTTTTTTTGTAAGGGATTTAATTTCATCTATCGCCATAAAATAAAATGAAGTGAACTTTTATCTTTTACTCTAATTTAGATATATCGTTGTTGGCAAACAGTTTACAATCTTAATTATTGCATAAATTACGTTTTATTTTTATTGTCATAACAGATGTAGCAATGTTTCACATTCACATTACTCTCATAAAACACAATATTTCAGCCAATGATATTACTTCCATGATTTGAACTAACCAATGGTTTTATCCATAGCTGTATTCCCTTTCAGGTATTCCGATACATTTAGTGTCACGTGACTTTGTACACCCAATCATGTGGGTTAAATTGTTGCCCCATCCTTTGTGCTTTTTCTTCAAGGTACATTGAAGGTTGTAAAGCAGACACTTACTTGTTCTATCTGAATCATGAAAGAAAGATTTGAGGTTTATTTCCCTTTAGCTCCAAATACAAAGAGTATTGTAGAGACATAGATAAAAAGAAACATTTACATAAAAAGAAACATTTACATAAAAAGAAACATTTACATAAAAAGAAACATTTACATAAAAAGAAACATTTACATAAAAAGAAACATTCAAGAACAAGGGGGTCATGATCTCAAACTGAAGGGTAGTATATTCAGGAGTAATTTGCAGAACCGCTTCTTTACAGAAAGATTAACTGATTCAAAGAGGCCAAATTATCAAGCTCCGAATGGGGCTTGATGCCCCTGTTTCTGCACGAGCCTTTAGGAAACAGCAGTTATGAAGCAGCGGTCTAAAGACCGCTGCTCCTTAACTTGTCCGCCTGCTCTGAGGCTGTGGACATCAATCTGCCCGATCCTATACGATCAGTCTGATTGACACCCCCTGCTAGCGGCCAATCTGCAGCGGGCAGCATTGCACAAGCAGTTCACAAGAACTGATTGTGCAATGATAAATGCTGACAGCGTATGCTGTCGGCATTTATCGATGTGCAGCGGACATCATACGCTACATCGTATCATATCCGCCCATACTTTCATAAATCGGCCCTATGGAATAAACTTCCACAAGAAGTGGTAATGACAAACACTGTGGGGGACTTTAAGAATGCCTTGTACAAGCACAAGGCTTTCCTACGAACTCAATAATTTTATACTTTTAGGAAATATCGGGCAGACTTGCTGGGCCTATGGCTCTTATCTGCCGTCAATATCTGTGTTTCTATGTTTCTATAGGTCTATGTTAATCTATCATTCGCCAAATCAAATCTAACCCCAGAGAAATGTATTTAAAAAAACTTCAGTCCCTGCAATTTACAAGATGCCTCCCATAGAAAGTATAGAGGTTTACTGAGGAGAGAGACGTTAGAAGCGAGCACGGGACACAGTACAGCTAATGCAAAACAGTGTATGGTATCTAATAATAATAACCTCTGTTCTTGTATGTGTGTGTTTTTTCTATGAGAGTAATCAGTGTTTTGTGTATTTTGACCAGGGGTGAAACTACAGGGGGTGCAGAGGTCACAATTTTTTTTTATTTTTTTTTTACAATAAAAAATGTTGACCTGCCACTGCCTGCACTTATATCATGTGAGTGTGACATGATGCTTCACTAGTGTTTCTGACTACAGGGGTTAGTGTTTCTGTTTTACTCATTGGTGTTTATGTGTGTGTGTATGTGTGTATGTATGTGTGTGTGTATGTATGTATGTATGTGACTGTGTGTGTATTTATGCATGTATGTGTGTGTGTGTTTGTGGAACCAGCAAATTACAGACCTTGTTACTACAGCATGGGGGGCGGTGGGTAAACAGTGTCACTATACAGTACCACTATATACAGTACGGGGGCGCTGGACCATGTCACAGACTACTGTGGTCACTTTATAAAGTACTGGGGCGGGTAGGGTCAGGCCAGCCATCTGACCGGCAGATTACAGACTGTGTCACTGACTCACTATATACAGTACTGGTGGGTTAAACAGTGTCACTATATACAGTAATAGGGGGTCAGACCATCTCACAGACTGTGGGCACAGGGTATCTCCTTTTGCAGAGTAAATCAAAAGGTGCGGACAGTCCGTTGATAAAATTCAATCCTTTATTGTGTAATAGTTAAAAATACAGGAACACACAGGAGTGACAGAGTAGGTGTATTACACCTACTCTGTCACTCCTGTGTGTTCCTGTATTTTTAACTATTACACAATAAAGGATTGAATTTTATCAACGGACTGTCCGCACCTTTTGATTTACTCTGTGATTTGCACCAGCGAGGATAGTCCGTCACCATATTGAGCAGATATCATCTAGCTTTATCAAGCACTATTACAATCACTTTGGAGATACCGTGGATATACATCCAATCCTATTTGGAGTTGGGCTACACACCTCCATTGGCCGGTCCCGATTGGATGTTTACAAGCTATCCCGCTGACGTCACCTTCCTCCTTTCCCTCGGAGCGCGGCTTGATTGAAGTAATATATTATCCAGCTAAGCGGCCACGCTGTGTTAGCGTTGGGAGTGGTCACGAGTTTGCAGTGCTGTGACTATCCCTGAGGCCGGCGGATAAATCAGATAACAGCCGTACAAGAAAAGGGTCTGGAGGCCAGCCTGGTTTGGATACGAGGTGAGCGTGCTTACATTTATATATGAACTTTGCTTTGCGGGTTTGCATTGGCTTGTCACCGAGGGGGATTGAACGCTAACAGAGGGATCGTTTCTACATATTTGTCAGGATTGTGTGCCCAACAGTGACTTGTGTTATGATGCGAAAAAGCTTTATTTGACGAACATTGCATTAGATGTTTGACCTACTCAGAAGGCAATCGATAGGTCATCAGGGATAGCCCCACTCCTTTACCATAATATCTCCTTTTGCAGACATATAATCTGATTCACGTTTTTTTTCTGTGTTAAATGTAAAAAAAAAAAAAAAAAAAAAAGATATGTATCAAATTCACTTTTTTTGGGGGGGGAGGGGGGTGCCCTTCTTAGATTCTTGCACCTGGGCCCTGTGGTTTCTAGTTACGCCTCTGATTTTGATGCAATCTTTACACTTTTCCATTAGCAAAATAAAACATCAAGATCTGCATTGGTAAAATCTTTACAGGATAGAGAATTTCGCAGCATTTTGGGCATGTGCTGTGTAGTCTAATTACAATTTTTATTGTGCATTAAAGGGACATGAAACCCATTTTTTTCTTTAATTATTCAGACAGAGCATGCAATTTTAAACAATTTTCAGATTTACTTCTTTTATCTCATTTATTTTGCTATCTTTGATGAAAAGGATACCTAGGTAGGCAAAGGAGCAGCCATGCACTACTGGGAGCTAGCTGCTGATTGGTAGCTTCACATATATGCCTTTTTTATTGGCTCACTGGTTGTCAGTCAGCACTCAGTAGTGCATTGCTTCTCCTTCAACAGAGGATATCAAGAGAATGAAGCAAATTTAATAATAAAAGTAAATTGAAAATGTGTTTAAAATTGAATGCTCTATCTAAATCAATAATGAAAAACATTGGATTTTCTTCCCTTTAAATATGTTTTTGTCTGAGTTATTTCAATACATTTCTTAATTTTTCACAAAAATACAATTTTTGCTGAATTTTGTTACAATTTTTAATTGACATGTGCAGGGGCGAAACGTTTGGTTTGGCCGAATGTTTTGTTCTGAAAATTCAAAATACGTAATATTTTGAATATTCGGTGCCTATATGGTGTTTGGTATTTGTCTCATTTTAAACTAAATGAATACCAACCATTTGTGGAGCATTTTTTCACTGCTACAGGTGAAAAAGTTCCCCTGGAGCGACTAAAATACTTACCTAAGTGCGCTGGAGAACCAAGCCAACCCGCTCCTCTTCACAGTCGAAAACATAATAATATAATAGCATACAATTCAGAGCTTTAAGTATAATATTATTGTATTCAAAAGAAGGTGCAAGCAGGCACTACACAGATGTGCAAATAAAATCCAATTTTATTGTAGAAAAATGAATAAAAATACAAAATGTCCAAAAAGGTGCACAGACATAGAACAGGAGGACAGACAGACAAGACGTCTGATGTGTTTCGTGCCCCCTACAGGCACTTACTCATAGACAGGTCTATGCCCCTCTGTGTAGTGCCTGCTTGCACCTTCCTTCGTTCATCGTTTGAAGTTTGATTCTACCGCTGCTACGGCACTCCAAGAAGGGTTTGGAGTTCTGGGTAACGTTTGTCCTGTGGCTTTACTTCCGCCTGGGGCTTCCGTTGTGCTGGAGACGCTGAAGAACATTCCTTTTCTGTCTATTATTGTATTCATCATGTCAATTTTGAGAGGGGTCTGGAAAGTATCTCATTCACTTGCATTATAGGAACAGGTTCATGTTACACAGATTATTTTTGCAACTGTTGCTTGATATATAAATCAAACCTTTAAAGAATCAACACAACTTAAAGGGGCGTTACCCATTTGAAATACCATTTGAAAATAATGCAATATATATGTAAAAAGCTAGAATATATTACATGAGCACATCTCAACATAAAGAAAAAAAAAGAAAGATAACTTACCTAAAAATTTCCAGAATAACCACATCTCATTGTAGAAGGAATTTTAACATCCAATCAGGTCGCTTGCCATAGGATTAGTGAGGGATCTTGCATCTGGAATGTGGTTGCACGGTCTCTTTATTTTCCTCCCCTGTTGAAGGAAGTTTATTCTAATGATAAGTTATAACAGTGAAATCCTGTGAAATTATAGTGAAATCTCCCACAAGATCAAGGGTGGCGCAGAACTGTTGCAGGTGAGTGGCAAGGGGTATATCACGGCTCTTTGTGCACATCGGAAGTAGCGTGGATAGTATGAGTTTAAACATTAATTTGAGCTCAATTGAATTTACCAGACATCGAGTTAGCGCTACTTCAGAGCTTTGATTAACTGTTATACGAGACTAAAAAGTTGCACAGCAAACATCAAAAATACATTAAACAGAACAGTTACACTATAATTCTGTCTGATCAAAATTATTTGCAAAATAAAATGCATTAAAAAGTTATATGGGCTCAAATATATGAGGTCTCAGGTGTTAGAAAAAAAAGGCAAGCAATGGTCTTTAGCATATATATGCATACATACACGTCTAAATATGTGCATGTATGCTTATATATGTGTATACAGTATGTATGTACATATGCATTTAAAACTATATGTGTTTTTAATGTATATGTACTGTACATATTTATTATTACAATGTTCTTCACTTACAGGATAATGCCCTTTTTATTGTAAATACGCATTTATATATATATATATATATATATATATATATATATATATATATATATATCTGTATATACCTATTCCTGCAAATCTATTCTTATTGATATAGGTATAGATATGTACATGAACAGTGATATATATAAATATTTATATTTATTAATGAAAAGTACATTATATTCCATGTGAAGAACATAGGAATGTAAAATATATTATTTGTGCATCGTGTTTCACTGTTTAGGTTTTAATGTGATTGGGTGAACGTGCGAGTATGGGTGTTAGTTTATTTTCAGTTTTTGCACTCCATTGAAGTCTAAGGGGGAATACGTTAATGCATTGGCGATATTCTAAGTTCCACTTTTTCTGTGTGTCGGGTTAGCGCTCATGTGCAAGCTTTTTACTTTCAACTTCTAATATAATCACAACCCGACACACGCAAAAAAGTCTCTGTCCCGCACTGTTTACGCTCAAGTGGGAGCACTAAATAGTGAACTTGGCAGTGATGATGCAGACAGACTTTTTTTTTATGGAGAAAATGAAAGAAGGTAGAAAAGCTGAATGGTTACTGCTCCAAATAAAGCCTGGTGAGATGATTTTAGTTTTAAAAAAATAAAACTGACAGCTATACATAAGTTTACATTCTCATTTTTAAAGTTGCTTTAGGGATAAAAGAGAAATTTGAAGTTGAGTGACATGCCCTTTAAAGGGACACAAAAGTCAATATAACATTTTTATGATTCAGATAGAGCATGCAATTTTAAAGGGACAGTCTAGGCCAAAATAAACTTTCATGATTCAGATAGAGCATGTAATTTTAAACAATTTTCCAATTTACTTTTATCACCAATTTTGCTTTGTTCTCTTGGTATTCTTAGTTGAAAGCTTAACCTAGGAGGTTCATATGCTAATTTCTTAGACCTTGAAGCCCACCTCTTTCAGATTGCATTTTAACAGTTTTTCACCACTAGAGGGTCTTAGTTCACGTATTTCATATAGATAACACTGTGCTCGTGCACGAGAAGTTATCTGGGAGCAGGCACTGATTGGCTAGACTGCAAGTCTGTCAAAAGAACTGAAAAAAGGGGCAGTTTGCAGAGGCTTAGATACAAGATAATCACAGAGGTTAAAAGTATATTATTATAACTGTGTTGGTTATGCAAAACTGGGGAATGGGTAATAAAGGGATTATCTATCTTTTAAAACAATAAAAATTCTAGTGTAGACTGTCCCTTTAAGCAACTTTCTTATTTACTCCTATTATCAATTTTTCTGCGTTCTCTTGGTATCTTTATTTTTATGTAAGCTTAGGGCCCATTTTTTGGTTTAACACATGGGTAGAGCTTGCTGATTGGTGTGTAAATGTAGCCACCAATCAGCAAGCCATACCCAGTTTTTGAACCAAAAATGGGCCGGCTCATAAGCTTACATTCTTGCTTTTTCAAATAAAGATACCAAGAGAAAGAAGAAAATTGATAATAGGAGTAAATTAGAAAGTTGCTTCAAATTGCATGCTCTATCTGAATCATGAAAGTTTAATTTTGACTTGACTATCCTCTTGGTATATACTTATATACTCTACGGAGCAAAATGTCCCTATCCAGCGAGTTCCATTACTTTCAATAGATGCCATATCGCCATTCGCAGGAACTGCCCCTTTTTTACGATCATTCCACCAGGGCAGTCACTGTGAGGGTCGGTGAGAGAAACCACATCTGAACCCTTGAAGTTTAGATCATTAAGCCCTAAAAGTGAAAACTGTCCTCTTTCTAATGAGGTCTTCAAAGGATGCACATCACCTAAACTAGCGGATTTCCAGCTTTTGCAGGATACAGAATTTGCTTTTTTGCCACTCTAGAGAGCACAGGAGAAGAACAAATTTTACACAAAACTATTGGTGTATAAGGCTCCTTAAAGGGACAGTCAACACAAACATTTTTATTGTTTAAAAGATAGATAATGCCTTTACTACCCATTCCCCAGCTTTGCACAACCAACCTGGTTTTATTAATATACTTTAGTTCCCACGGGAATAGGGCCCTCAATTCCCCCTGTATTTGCCTGTAAAATTTTGTCTTTTATCGTATTGTTTCTAAATTGTACTGTTATCCTTGTACCCATGGGCAGCACTGCGGAATCTGTTGGCGCTTTATAAATAAAGAATAATAATAATATAACCTTTAAATCTCTAAATTTCTGCCTGTTTCTAAGCCACTACAGACAGCCCCATGATCACATGCTTTTTTATTAGTTTTCACAACAGGGGAGTGCTAGTTCATGTAAGCCATATAGATAACAATGTGCTCACGTCCGTGGATTCTAACAACACAGCACAAATTGGCTTAAATGCAAGTCAATAGATAATAAATAGAAATCATGTGATCAAGGGGCTGTCAGAAGATGCTTAGATACAAGGTAATCACAGAGGTAAAAAGTATATTAATATAACCGTGTTGGTTGTGCAAAACTGGGGAATGGGTAATAAAGGGATTATCTATATTTTTAAACAATACAAAATTTGAGTTGACTATCAATTTAAGAATGGTGGGGCATGTCATTCTCCACCAATAAAAAAAGGAAGTTTTGGTTGCCGGATAGCAAGCTTCTGTTCCACAAAAAAGCACTGCACAAGCAAGCATACAAATATTATAACATGCATTGGTGCCCTTTCAAAATCAAAATATTAAAATATCTGAAAAAAAAATCTTAATTTTTAAACCATAATTTTGTTAACAAAGTTTGCAGCGATACCTCACTTTGCTGTCTCCTCTGGGTTACATGAAAAGCACATTTGTTTTTTTATTAATACTGTAGTTTATATATGCAGAAAATACAGTAACAATTTCCATTAAAGCTTAGATCCACATTAAAGGGTTCCCCATTTAAGAGCCAGATTACGAGTGGAGCGTTAATTAACGTAAATTGCGCTCGTTGGGTTGCACTCATATTATGAGTTGAAAGTAAACTGTTTTCGCTTGCATGCTAACCCAGATAAGCACATAAAGCAGAGGTTAGAATATCACGTGTTCACTCACATATTCCCCCATACAAGTCAATGGAGAAAAAAGTGGGGGGAAAAACTAACACCTTACTCTCGCGCAAACCTGATCGCATATTCTCATGTGCACTAACCCGACATGAAAATATGAATATTTCACATTCCAATGTTCTTCACATAGCAGAATATGTTCTATTTATTCATATACAGTATATATATATTTGTGTGTGTGTATGATGTTTTTTGGTACAATATATATCTATATATAGAACATATTCTGCTATAGGCAGAACATTGGAATGTGAAATATATACAGTAAATATACACTATTACACATTAAAAATGAATATTGCATAAATATTATTTTACATGTTTTCATCTAGTTAACTGCAAAGGGCTCCTATGCACTTATTTATGTATTTATATGTGTACATATGTATTTAAGTTTTTACATGTGTACATATGTCTGTAAATACATATAAATACACATATAAATGCATAAAAACATATGTACACACACACACATATATATATATATATATATATATATATATATATATATATGCGCATAGATTTTTAATGATGTATATGTATATATCTCAATGTTAAAGTCCTTTGCCTGCCTTTTTACAATCACCTGAGATCTCATATCTTTGAGCCTTTATTACTTTTTTTTGCAATATTTTTTAAGAATAATTTTTATTACACAATGTTATTATGGGTGTAACTATACTTTGCAATGTATTTTGATGTGTTTTGTGCAACTTTTTTGTTTACCAAAACAGCTAACCAGAGCTCTGAAGTCACTGCAATCATTCTAGCGTAAATTGCGGTTGCGCTAAAGTGATTGCGTTTACGTTCAACTCGTAATACAAGCGGTAAGCCCAACAAATGTGAACACCTGCAATAAACCTCTCAGGTGCAAACGTTTGCGCTCTGCCTATAATCTAGCCCTGTTTTGTGTATCAATAAAAAATGAGCATTTTATTATTTGTTTAGAAATCCATTAAATGGTTAATTCTCATTTTAGGCAATAGACAAAGATATATATGCATATGAAACAACAGAAACCTTTGCTTTGTATTAAGAACTGCAATAGCTATGTTTTTTAAAGGTCGACAAATATGTAGTTTGGATTTTTCATTTAACAACATAATCATTAGGTTTTTGACTGGTAATGCCGTTTTTAATCTACTGTCTCTGACAGAATACATCAAACAGAATGTTAGATATCAACCTAGGGTTAACCTCACTTCCAGGGGATCCTGTCTAGCTGGTTATGAGTTTTTTAGTGCTGGAAATATGGCAGCCTGGAAAAGAGCAAACAGATCAAGTGAATGTGCAACCTCCTTATACAAAGGTGATATCTTCTTGCAGAGGTGACACAATATGGTATGGGCAAGATGGAAAATAATTAAGCCACTTCCCAGTGATAGCTTAATGTAGCTTAATGTATCCCTAAATAGCACCAGAGATGGAAAGTGAAGTCAAGTGAAGTCAAAATTAAACTTTCATGATTCAGACAGAGGGGCCTATCTATCAAGCTCTGAGCGGAGCTTGACGGCCCGTGTTTCTGGCGAGTCTTCAGACTCGCCAGAAACTCAAGTTATGGAGCAGCAGTTACAAAGACCGCTGCCCCATAACCCTGTCCACCTGCTCTGATGAGGCGGACAGGAATCGCCGGAATTCAACCCGATCGAATACGATCGGGTTGATTGACACCCCCTGCTGGTGGCCCATTGGCCGCGAGTCTGCAGGGGGCGGCTTTGCACCAGCAGCTCACAAGAGCTGCTGGTGCAATGCTGAATACGGAGAGCGTATTGCTCTCCGTATTCAGCAATGTCTTGCAGACCTGATCCGCACTGTCGGATCAGGTCCACAAGACATTTGTTAAATAGGCCTCAGAGCATGAACTTTTACAAAACATTTCAATTCACTTCCGTTATCAAAATGTGCACAGTCTATACGCACACTTTCTGGGGCACCAGTTCCTACTGAGCATGTGCAAGAATTCACTGTATATTAGAGATGTGCATTCGTAGGTTTCATGAGCCTCCAAATTCATTAGAAGACGGCCCATTATGCTTCTCGGCTATTTTCATTGCCAAATTCATTCTTGTGCAACGGAAACACTGGCTGAATTTATTCTTGTGCAACAGCAACATGCTAAAATCTGGATTTGAACATATTTTATGGTGTTACTGTTACACAAGAATGAATTTGGAAACAAAAATACTTGAGCGGCACAAAGGGGCCACCTTCGTTCACATTTGGAGGTTCATTAAACCTCCGAATGCACATCTTTACTGTATATATATAAGCATTTTGTGATTGCTGATGGCTGTCACATGATACAGGGGTGAAGGAAAATTTACATTTCTCAGAAAAAAAAATCTACTTCTCATTTGAAATTCAGACTAGGGTGCCAAGTTTGTAAACCTCTCTGGACTTGTGAGATTATGTAAGAATTCTCTCTTGTACTATGAAGCCCCTGTCATAATTCTATTAAGGCAGTTATTACATTTAGAATTGTGCATCTCGTAAAGGGACATTCCCTACTTTTAAATATGTTAAGGTGAACCATTCATTACAATAGGGCTCACAATGAATCAAAATTTTAAAATAATATAAAATTACTTAATGAGATAAAATTATGCAGTAAAACATTGTGTTGTTTTATCGTAGCAAAAATGGCAACAAAAATTTAAATTGTGCAGTAAGGAAACACTTTAACACATTAGAAATCATAATACATGGCACTGTTTGAAATTCGTATTTACAATAAAAAATTAAAAGCGTATTACTTATTTTAAAATGCGTTTCCCTACCTCTGCTAGTGGGCTGAACAGGGTGTTCTATGGGAATAGCTGAAAATTCTCCCCTAGGTCTGTTATTCTGTCAACATTTCCCCCTTGTAGATCTTGTTATTTTTTTCCACAAACTAAAAGGTTGTGAGATTGTGTAAAAATACGCAAAACACTTATTACTCTAACATAAAAATGCATGTATATGGAAATAGAGGCAATTGAAAGGTACTATAGCTGAAAGCAAGTTAATGTGATTTGCATTAGCTGCAGGATTAATTTATAAAGTACGTCCTCTGCTCCCTGCTAACTTCGTGCTACCCAGCAAAGCTTCCCGTTCTAGCGAGCTCCATAATTTGCATGAGAGACATCTTCCCTTTCGCAAGAACAGCCCCTTTTTTTATAGAATTCCATGAGGGCAGCCCTTTTGAGTGTCAGCATGGAAAACCACATCTAGCCTGGCCAAGTTTTTAGAATCAGGTCCTATAGGTGCTATTGCATTGTCTTTTATTATTCATTTGTTTATTACAGTATCCCACAAAAGTGAGTACACCACTCACATTTTTGTAAATATTTTATTATATATTTTCATGTGACAACACTGAAGAAATGATACTTTGAAACAATGTAAAGTAATGAGTGTGCAGCCTGTATAACAATGTAAATTTTCTGTTCCCTCAAAATAACTCAACACACAGCAAATAATGTCTAAACCGTTGGCAACAAAAGTGAGTACACCCCTTAGTGGAAATGTCCAAATTGGGCCCAATTAGCCATTTCCCTCCCCGGTGTCATGTGACTCAACGGAGTTACAAGGTCTCTGGTGTGAATGGGGAGCAGGTGTGTTAAATTTAGTGTTATCGCTCTCACTCTCTCTCATACTGGTCACTGGAATTTCAAAATGGCACCTCATGGTAAAGAACTCTCTGAGGATCTGAAAAAAATAATTGCTGCTCTACATAAAGATGGCCTAGGCTATAAGAAGATTGCTAAGACCCTGAAACTGAGCTGCAGCACGGTGGGCAGGACCATACAGCAGTTTCACAGGACAGGTTCCACTCAGAACAGGTCTCGCCATGGTCGACCAAAGAAGTTGAGTGCACATGATCAGCATCATATCCAGAAGTTGTCTTTGGGAAATAGACGTATGAGTGCTGCCAGCATTGCTGCAGAGGTTGAAGGGGTGGGGGATCAGCCTGTCAGTGCTCAGACCATACTCTGCACACTGCATCAACTTGGTATGCATGGCTGTCATCCCATAAGGAAGCCTCGTCTAAAGATGATAAGAAAGCCTGCAAACAGTTTGCTGAAGACAACCAGACTAAGGACATGGATCACTGGAACCATGTCCTGTGGTCCGATGAGACCAAGATAAACTTATTTGGTTCAAATGGTGCCAAGCATGTGTCACGGCAACCAAGTGAGGAGTACAAAGAAAAG
>NC_069509.1:153852918-153867918 GCF_027579735.1 Bombina bombina
TATACACACATTCGTACCCAACATATTATATGGAAATTAAAGTGTTAACAGTACCTTACTTCTTTTTTATCTAAGTTAAAGAAACAAACTGCAAAAGCAACATTCTTAAAACATTGTAGAAATTAACCGAAGATAGTTAAAAAATAGTAATTAAATAGATGTTATGAAATACTGTGAGCAGCATATTTGCATAACCCGTATTCAAATATATGCATTTAATTAGATAATAAATGGAGATATCATTCAGTTGTGTGTTTAAATATGCCTTCTGGTAATGATGGAAATAATGTACAAACATTTTTTTTGTATGTTACATAAATAAATAGAAATCGTTGTTTAGCTAAAAATTAGGATTTTCACTTACAATTAATGCAAACTTGATATTTCCATTTCTTTCTTTTTTATTTATTTATTTATTTATTTAATTATTTTTTATATGAAATGCTCCAGGCTTTTAAATAAAGCCAGAAGGCAGGAGGTTTTTATGTAGATGAGATTATTGATAGTTATTGAAAGTATCTAAATAGGATTTACAAAACCAGACTGCTGTTCCTTTAATAGAATTCTAGATAATCTTTTATCACAACAAGACACCCATAGAATTATTTAATCAGATTGGGCCACTGCTGCAGAAAATTTCAATTATTGCAAAGCTCTGAGAAATGAGTTGTGCATCTGTATTAAATTTTAAGAATTTTAATCCCAATTTGACAATTTCCTGATTTATTTGGGCTGGCTCACAATATATATATATATATATATATATATATATATATATATATATATATATATATATATATATATATATATATATATATATATATATATATATATATATATATATATATGTAGTGTATATATATGTATGTATACGTTTATTTAAAAAAATGGTTATAACCTTCATATTGATTCGTATTTCTGCTTGAAATGTTAAAAATATGACAAAAATGCACTTAAAATGTAATTATTTGTGCGTTTTTGAATGCTTAGGAATACTACAATCATAAAATGGTAAATTAATCCTTCAGGCTAAATGGGACAAACACACATTTTATGAACTGTACATATGGAATATAAATTTTATGTTGAAATATTTATACCTCCAAAGGCTAATATGTTCTTCTGGACACATAACACACACGCACACATTATACACCAAAATAAATATTTTTAAAATTATTTGACAGTAAAAAAAATTACACAGATTTTTAAAGCATTGCAGTTTATTTTTTTCTTTGTCAAGTAACTTTATGAAAAAAAAATTAAATGTTGGTTTGTTGTCTTCAACAGAATATTAAATTAGTTAAAAATAGTAAAAGCCACAATGTATTAGTCAATTGTGGCCTCACTAGCCAATGCCATACTAAAGCAAATAATTGGGTAGTGATTGCTAATCCCGATATACTGTTTGTTTTTTACCCATCCCATGTGAAATTCCAAAAATCCTGAGTTTCACAAATCCGTGTTAATTTTCTGGTATTAGTGTCAATACATAATCATGCATTAATTAAAGTTCATGCAGAAAGATATGCAAATATAATTTGTTCAAACTGAATAACATGCAATGCTATAAAATAGCACACTCACAAAAACACACAATATAAATGTATGAATCTAACTAAGTTTGAACTGTGTTGGCCTTAATTTAACGTGTGGTGTAAGGAAGTCTAGTAAACTATAAACATTATTTTGTGGAAGAATAACTTATAAATTAGATTGTATGCAAAATAAGTGTATGAACAATGCAGATATTTTCAAAATGTCAAAATCAATTTATATGTAAAGAAGTGTGTACAAGTATTAAGCACGACTGAACTGATTAAAAAATGAGTGCATTTATACCTTGCATAAATTTTTTGTGTGTATTTAGTTGCACATATAAAGTGTGTGTGTGTGTCATATTCTTACCCAAGTATATTAACTTGCACATACTAAAGTGTCTGTACTATTCTTACATAAGTATATTCCCTTGCACATAATAAAGTGTCTGTGTCATATTCTTACACAAGTATATTCACTTGCACATAATAAAGTGTCTGTAATATTCTTACATAAGTATATTCCCTTGCACATAATAAAGTGTCTGTGTCATATTCTTACACAAGTACTGTATATTCCCTTGCACATAATAACGTGTCTGTGTCATATTCTTACACAAGTACTGTATATTCCCTTGCACATAATAAAGTGTCTGTGTCATATTCTTACACAAGTATATTCACTTGCACATAATAAAGTGTCTGTCATATTCTTACACAAGTATACTCACTAGCACATAATAAAGTGTCAGTGTCATATTCTTACACAATTGTATTCACTTGCACATAATAAAGTGTCTGTGTCATATTCTTACACAAGTATATTCACTTGCACATAATAAAGTGTGTGTGTCATATTCTTACACAAGTATATTCAATTGCACATAATAAAGTGTCTGTCATATTCTTACACAAGTATATTCACTTGCACCTAATAAAGTGTCTGTGTCATATTCTTACACAAGTATATTCACTTGCACATAATAAAGTGTGTGTGTCATATTCTTACACAAGTATATTCAATTGCACATAATAAAGTGTCTGTCATATTCTTACACAAGTATATTCACTTGCACATAATAAAGTGTCTGTGTCATATTCTTACACAAGTATATTCACTTGCACTTAATAAAGTGTCTGTCATATTCTTACACAAGTATACTCACTAGCACATAATAAAGTGTCAGTGTCATATTCTTACACAATTGTATTCACTTGCACATAATAAAGTGTCTGTGTCATATTCTTACACAAGTATATTCATCTGCACATAATAAAGTGTTAGTGTCATGTTCTTACACAAGTATATTCACTTGCACATAATAAAGTGTGTGTGTCATATTCTTACACAAGTATATTCAATTGCACATAATAAAGTGTCTGTCATATTCTTACACAAGTATATTCACTTGCACCTAATAAAGTGTCTGTGTCATATTCTTACACAAGTATATTCACTTGCACATAATAAAGTGTGTGTGTCATATTCTTACACAAGTATATTCAATTGCACATAATAAAGTGTCTGTCATATTCTTACACAAGTATATTCACTTGCACCTAATAAAGTGTCTGTGTCATATTCTTACACAAGTATATTCACTTGCACATAATAAAGTGTGTGTGTCATATTCTTACACAAGTATATTCAATTGCACATAATAAAGTGTCTGTCATATTCTTACACAAGTATATTTAACTTGCACCTAATAAAGTGTCTGTGTCATATTCTTACACAAGTATATTCACTTGCACATAATAAAGTGTGTGTGTCATATTATTACACAAGTATATTCACTTGCACATAATAAAGTGTCAGTATCATATTCTTACATAAGTATATTCAATTGCACATAATAAAGTGTCTGTCATATTCTTGCACAAGTATATCCACTTGCACATAATAAAGTGTCAGTGTGTATCATATTCTTACACAGGTATATTCACTTGCACATAATAAAGTGTCTGTGTCATATTGTTACACAAGTATATTCACATAATAAAGTGTCAGTGTCATATTCTTACCCAAGTATATTCACTTGCACATAATAAAGTGTCTGTGTCATATTCTTACACAAGTATATTCACCTGCACATAATAAAGTGTCTGTCATATTCTTACACAAGTATATTCACTTGCACATAATAAAGTGTAAGTGTCATATTCTTACACAATTATATTCACTTGCACATAATAAAGTGTCAGTGTCATGTTCTTACACAAGTATATTCACTTGCACATAATAAAGTGTATGTGTCATATTCTTACACAAGTATATTAAATTGCACATAATAAAGTGTCAGTCATATTCTTAAACAAGTATATTCACTTGCACCTAATAAAGTGTCTGCGTCATATTCTTACCCAAGTATATTCCCTTGCACATAATAAAGTGTCAGTGTGTATCATAGTAGTACACAAGTATATCCACTTGCACATAATAAAGTGTCAGTGTGTATCATATTCTTACACAAGTATATTCACTTGGACATAAGAAAGTCATTTGCACATAATAAAGTGTGTGTGTCATATTCTTACACAAGTATATTCAATTGCGCATAATAAAGTTTCTGTGTCATATTATTACAGAAGTATATTCACTTGCACATAATAAAGTGTCAGTGTTTATCATATTCTTACACAAGTATATTCACCTGTATATAATAAAGTGTATGAGTGTCATATTCTTACACAAGTATATTTACTTGCACATAATAAAGTGTGTCATATTCTTACACAAGTATGTTCACTTGCACATAATAAAGTGTCTGTGTCATATTCCTTACACAATTATATTCACTTGCACATACAGTCTGTTATATTCTTACACAAGTATATTGACTTGCACATAATAAAGTTTCTTAGTGTCATATTATTACACAAGTATATTGACTTGCACATAATAAAGTTTCTGTCATATTCTTACACAAGTATATTATATTGCACATAATTAAGTGTCCATGTGTCATATTCTTACAGAAGTATATTCACTTGCACATAATAAATTGTCAGTGTGTCATATTCTTATACAAGTATATTCAGTTGCAAATAATAAAGTGTCAGTGTGTCATATTCTTACACAAGTATATTCACTTGCACATAATAAAGTGTCTGTGTCATATTCTTACACAAGTATATTCACTTGCACCTAATAAAGTGTCTGCGTCATATTCTTACCCAAGTATATTCACTTGCACATAATAAAGTGTCAGTGTGTATCACAGTAGTACACAAGTATATCCACTTGCACATAATAAAGTGTCAGTGTGTATCATATTCTTACACAAGTATATTCACTTGGACATAATAAAGTCATTTGCACATAATAAAGTGTGTGTGTCATATTCTTACACAAGTATATTCAATTGCACATAATAAAGTGTCTGTGTCATATTATTACACAAGTATATTCACTTGCACATAATAAAGTGTCAGTGTGTATCATATTATTACACAAGTGTATTCACTTGTACATAATAAATTGTCAGTGTGTCATATTCTTAAACAAGTATATTCACTTGCACATATTAAGGTGTCTGCATGTATCATATTCTTACACAAGTATATTCACCTGTATACACATAATAAAGTGTCTGTGTCATATTTTTTACACAATTATATTCACTTGCACATACAGAGTCTGTTATATTCTTACACAAGTATATTGACTTGCACATAATAAAGTTTCTTAGTGTCATATTATTACACAAGTATATTGACTTGCACATAATAAAGTTTCTGTCATATTCTTATACAAGTATATTATATTGCACATAATTAAGTGTCCATGTGTCATATTCTTACAGAAGTATATTCACTTGCACATAATAAAGTGTCTGTGTGTCATATTCTTACAGAAGTTAATTTACTTACAAATAATAAAGTGTATGTGTGTCTTAATCTTATGTGCAAGTATATTCACTTGCACATAATAAATTGTCAGTGTGTCATATTCTTACACAAGTATATTCAGTTGCAAATAATAAAGTGTCAGTGTGTCATATTCTTACACAAGTATATTCACTTGCACATAATAAAGTGTGTGTCATATTCTCACACAAGTATATTCACTTGCACATAATAAAGTGTGTGTCATATTCTTACACAAGTATATTCACTTGCACATAATAAAGTGTGTGTCATATTCTTACACAAGTATATTCACTTGCACATAAAGTGTGTGTGTCATATTCTTACACAAGTATATTCACTTGCACATAATAAAGTGTGTGTCATATTCTTACACAAGTATATTCACTTGCACATAATAAAGTGTGTGTCATATTCTTACACAAGTATATTCACTTGCACATAATAAAGTGTGTGTCATATTCTTACACAATTATATTCACTTACACATAATAAAGTGTCTGTCATATTCTTACACAAGTATATTCACTTGCACATAATAAAGTTAGTGTCATATTCTTACACAAGTATATTCACTTGCACATAATAAAGTGTGTGTCATATTCTTACACAAGTATATTCACTTGCACATAAAGTGTGTGTGTCATATTCTTACACAAGTATATTCACTTACACATAATAAAGTCAGTGTCATATTCTTACACAAGTATATTCACTTGCACATAATAAAGTTAGTGTCATATTCTTACACAAGTATATTCACTTGTACATAATAAAGTGTCTGTGTGTCATATTCTTACAGAAGTTAATTCACTTACAAATAATAAAGTGTATGTGTGTCTTATTCTTACACAAGTATATTCACTTGCACATAATAAATTGTCAGTGTGTCATATTCTTACACAAGTATATTCAGTTGCAAATAATAAAGTGTCAGTGTGTCATATTCTTACACAAGTATATTCACTTGCACATAATAAAGTGTGTGTCATATTTTTACACAATTATATTCACTTACACATAATAAAGTGTCTGTCATATTCTTACACAAGTATATTCACTTGCACATAATAAAGTGTGTGTCATATTCTTACACAAGTATATTCACTTGCACATAAAGTGTCTGTCATATTCTTACACAAGTATATTCACTTGCACATAATAAAGTGTGTGTCATATTCTTACACAAGTATATTCACTTGCACATAAAGTGTCTGTCATATTCTTACACAAGTATATTCACTTGCACATAATAAAGTGTGTGTCATATTCTTACACAAGTATATTCACTTGCACATAATAAAGTGTGTGTCATATTCTTACACAAGTATATTCACTTGCACATAAAGTGTCTGTCATATTCTTAAACACGATTCACTTACATATAATAAAGTGTGTTTATGTGAGTCATTTATACACAATCATATTCATATAATTTTGTGTGTTTCTGTGTTAAATGAGGCAGAGAAACATGCATAACCATTTTCTACAATTTACATATAAATCACCCCAATATTTGATTGGAGAAAATTGCGCACCCCAATAAGGTACCTGAACATTTAGGTGTTAAAGATTTGAAAGTGGCAGTGGCAATTTACCAGGAATAGAGGTGCAGCTTAGAGTTAGCCTTACAATTTCTATGTCTCTCTATTCCCCATCACAATGTGTCATTTTAAGCCCTATAAGATAACGTTATAGTTAAAGTTGTATTATTTAATAAGAGGCTCCCTGACACACATTATTTGCTTACAAGCTGAGTTGTGCAGTACTACAATCCAGACAGCAGCCCTCTAAGCCCAGAGGCTTTGCTTAGCAGTTATTAAACAGTTCAGTTTGTTAATATTTCAGCCTCGCCCTTCTAGGGGGATGTCAGCTACAAAGACCACAGATTTCCAGTTGTATGTGCACTTCTGTAGCCAATTGCTAACAATACAAACAGGACCAAAGTTCTTAAAAAAAAATATCAGATCTGCAAATATTTATTCTTGTATTGGGGAACAGCTGCAGGATATCTAGATTCTTTTAAATGCTACATTTTAGTTTAAAAAAAAAATGTTCAGATTTATATATTGAGAAATGGTAAACATTTCATTTGTGTTTGACTGGAGTAATTGAGCAAATCTTATTAGCAATATGCATATTTACTGTAGTGATATCCATTGCTAAATGGGTTTTAAATTATATAATTACCACTATGTATTCCTAAATGGATATTTAGAGCAGGTCTGAAATTGTTTAGTTTCCAAGGCTTCTTTACTGGTTGTACTTTATGGCTTTATGATGTAATTTTGCATCTGAGGACACTGATAATACGTGGGAGATTCAGGGGTTAGCAATATCTGGTATTAAGAAAGACTGGGACAAAGCTGATGGTCACCGCAAGTCACCTCACACACACAGGCTTTTTAGAATCCATAAGCAAAGAATTAGGTTAATACAGAACTAATGTAAAACGGACTACACACTAGAATATGTATTTCTGTGTGTTCTCATGTAAGTGTTCATAATAAATAAGTATCTGTAATTGTTTTAGTGTGTATAAATGCATACACAAATATTTATGTGTACGTTTTTGTTTATCAACGTTTTTTTGTCTACAAAATACTGTGTTGTGTATTTTTTATTTGTATTCTTATATATATATATCTGTATGTCTGTGTGTATTTGTATAGATGTGTATATTTATATGTGTATGTCTGTGGGAATTTATATAGAGGTGTATACTTATATGTGTGTCTGTGTGTATTTATATAGATGTGTATATGTATATCTGTATGTCTGTGTGTATTTGTATAGATGTGTATATTTTTATGTGTGTCTGTGTGTATTTATATAGATGTGTATATGTATATCTGTATGTCTGTGAGTATTTGTATATATGTGTATACTTATGTCTGTGTGTATTTGTATAGATGTGTATACTATGTGTATGTCTGTGTGTATTTGTATAGATGTGTATACTTATATGTGTATGTCTGTGTGTATTTATATAGATGTCTATAGGTATATGTGTATGTCTGTGTGTATTTATATAGATGTGTATACTATGTGTATTTATGTGTGTATTTATATAGATGTGTATATGTATATCTGTATGTCTGTGTGTATTTGTATATATGTGTATACTTATATCTGTATGTCTGTGTGTATTTGTATAGATGTGTATACTTATATGTGTATGTCTGTGTGTATTTATATAGATGTGTATACTATGTGCATTTATGTGTGTATTGTATAGATGTGTATAATTATATATGCATGTCTATGTGTATTTGTATAGATGTGTATACTTATATGTGTATGTCTGTGTGTATTTGTATAGATGTGTATACTTATATGTGTATGTCTGTGTGTATTTGTATAGACATATATACTTATATCTGTATGTCTCTGTGTATTTATATAGATGTGTATACTTATAGCTGTATGTCTGTGTATATTTATATAGATGTGTATACTTATATCTGTATGTCTGTGTGTATTTATATAGATGTGTATACTTATATGTGTATGTCTGTGTGTATTTATATAGATGTGTATACTATGTGTATGTCTGTGTGTATTTATATAGATGTGTATACTATGTGTATGTATGGGTGTATTTGTATAGATGTGTATACTTATATCTGTATGTCTGTGTGTATTTATATAGATGTGTATATGTATATTTGTATGTCTGTGTGTATTGTATAGATGTGAATACTTATATCTGTATGTATGTGTGTATTTGTATAGATGTGTATACATATATGTGTATGTATGTGTGTATTTGTATAGATGTGTATACTATGCGTATGTCTGTGTGTATCTGTATAGATTTGTATATTTATATGTGTGTGTATTTGTATAGATGTATACTTATATCTGTATGTCTGTGTGTATTTATATAGATGTGTATACTTATATGTGTATGTCTGTGTGTATTTGTATAGATGTGTATACGTATATGTGTGTGTCTGTGTGTATTTAAATAGATGTGTATATGTATATTTGTATGTCTGTGTGTATTTGTATAGATGTGTATATGTATATGTGTATGTCTGTGTGTATTGGTATAGATGTGTATACTATGCGTATGTCTGTGTATATGTGTGTGAATTTGTATAGATGTATACTTATATCTGTATGTCTGTGTGTATTTGTATAGATGTGTATACTCATATCAGTATGTCTGTGTGTATGTCTGTGCATTTGTATAGATGTGTATATTTGTATGTGTATGTCTGTGTGTATTTGTATAGATGTGTATACTATGTGTATGTATGTGTGTATTTGTATAGATGTGTATACTTATATATGTATGTCTGTGTGTATTTATATAGATGTGTATACTTATATGTGTGTTTATGTATGTCTGTATTTGTATAGCTGTGTATACTTATATCTGTATGTCTGTGTCTATTTGTATAGATGTATATAATTATATCTGTATGTCTGTGTATATTTGTATAGATGTGTATACTTATATGTGTATGTCTGTTTGTATTTGTATAAATGAGTATACTTATATGTGTATAAGTGTGTGTATTTCTATAGATGTATACTTATATCTGTATGTCTGTGAGTATTTGTATAGATGTGTATACTTGTGTGTGTATCTGTGTGTATTTGTATAGATGTGTATACTTGTATGTGTATGTCTGTGTGTATTTGTATAGATGTGTAAACTTGTATGTGTATGTCTGTGTGTATTTGTATGGATGTGTATACTTATATGTGTATGTCTGTGTGTATTTATATAGATGTGTATACTATGTGTATGTCTGTGTGTATTTGTATAGATGTGTATACTTATATGTGTATGTCTGTGTGTATTTATATAGATGTGTATACTATTTGTATGTCTGTGTGTATTTGTATAGATGTGTATACATATAAGTGTATATTTTTGTGTATTTGTATAGCTGTGTATGCTTATATCTATATGTCTGTGTGTATTTGTATAGATGTGTATACTATGTGTATGCCTGTGTGTATTTGCATAGATGTGTATACTTATATGTGTATCTCTGTGTGTATTGATATAGATGTGTATACTTATATGTGTATGTATGTGTGTATTTGTATAGATGTGTATTCTTATATGTGTATATTTGTGTGTATGTGTATAGATGTATATACTTATATCTGTATGTCTGTGTGTATTTGTATAGATGTGTATACTTATATGTGGTGTGTGTATTTCTATAGATGTATACTTATTTCTGTATGTCTGTGAGTATTTATATAGATGTTTATACTTGTGTGTGTATCAGTGTGTATTTGTATAGATGTGTATACTTGTATGTGTATGTCTGTGTGTATTTGTATATATGTGTATACTTGTATGTGTATGTCTGTGTGTATTTGTATGGATGTGTATACTTATATCTGTATGTCTGTGTGTATTTGTATAGATGTGTATACTTATATGTGTATGTCTGTTTGTATTTGTATAGATGTGTATACATATATGTGTATATTTGTGTGTATTTGTATAGCTGTGTATACTTATATCTGTATGTCTGTGTGTATTTGTATAGATGTGTATACTTATATGTGGTGTGTGTATTTCTATAGATGTATACTTATTTCTGTATGTCTGTGAGTATTTATATAGATGTTTATACTTGTGTGTGTATCAGTGTGTATTTGTATAGATGTGTATACTTGTATGTGTATGTCTGTGTGTATTTGTATATATGTGTATACTTGTATGTGTATGTCTGTGTGTATTTGTATGGATGTGTATACTTATATCTGTATGTCTGTGTGTATTTGTATAGATGTGTATACTTATATGTGTATGTCTGTTTGTATTTGTATAGATGTGTATACATATATGTGTATATTTGTGTGTATTTGTATAGCTGTGTATACTTATATGTGTATGTCTGTGTGTATTTGTATGGATGTGTATACTTATATATGTATGTCTGTGTGTATTTGTATAGATGTGTATACTTATATGTGTATGTCTGTGTGTATTTATATAGATGTGTATACTATGTGTATGTCTGTGTGTATTTGTATAGATGTGTATACATATATGTGTATGTCTGTGTGTATTTGTATAGCTGTGTATACTTATATGTGTATGTCTGTGTGTATTTGTATAGCTGTGTATACTTATATGTGTATGTCTGTGTGTATTTGTATAGATGTGTATACTATGTGTATGTCTGTGTGTATTTGTATAGATGTGTATACATATATGTGTAAATTTGTGTGTATTTGTATAGCTGTGTATACTTATATGTGTATGTCTGTGTGTATTTGTATAGATGTGTATACTATGTGTATGCCTGTGTGTATTTGTATAGATGTGCATACTTATATCTGTATGTCTGTGTGTATTTGTATAGATTTTATATTTATATGTGTATGCCTGTGTGTATTTTTATAGATGTGTATACTTATATGTGTATATTTGTGTGTATGTGTATTGATGTGTATACTTATAAGTGTATGTCTGTGAGTAATTGTATAGATGTGTATACTTATATGTGTATATTTGTGTGTATTTGTATTGATGTGTATACTATGTGTATGTCTGTGAGTAATTGTAATGATGTGTATACTTATAAGTGTATGTCTGTGAGTAATTGTATAGATGTGTATACTTATATGTGTATATTTGTGTGTATTTGTATAGATGTTTACTTATATCTGTATGTCTGTGAGTATTTGTATACACATGCACCTGCCTCTCTCTCTGTATATATTTATTTTGATGTATATACATGCTTATCCGTGTAATTGTATATGCAGTATCACACACACACCGTGTTATCTTGTACACAGAGGGTCGATTCCTCTAATCTTTGTTTAATGTGGCCTTCCTGGTCCCATATTAAGCAGCTGTATCGCTGGTTAGATATTTACTTGTATATAATTTCCAGGCTGATCCTGAATCGATCTGACACCTCAGGATGGAACATCTCTCATTCTTCACGCTCCTTTCCGAGGTGCTGAAATAATAACCGTCTCATTAGAGTGCTGCCAAGCCTGGCTAATTTATCCAAACTGTCAGGGGCTTGTACAACCTCAGGGTTAAAGATAAATCACCTGCAAACAGCATCACAAACGGATTTATCAACACAATCCAAGTGGTCTCCTATCCAGTTTAAGCACCAGAGGACCAGCAATGGTGAGAACAGCTGGCCTTTTAAACTGGTCATCTGAAGTTAGAATTAATGAAGGAAACCAGTCATTTAATCTGACCATCAAAATGTCATGCCCAGTGGTCAGACTGAGAGACCTTTTACACTTCTGGTTATCATAAGTTCCTGGCTATTTAAAGCTGACTAGTTCTAATTATAGTAACTGACCATTTAAACTGGATTTGTCTATTGGTCATTATAAATTTAACTCTGATGGAACTTTAAGTTTGTTCTGATTAGCTTTAGCAGACTATGTCTGAAGCTGAAGCTATACTGGCTATAAATAACTCATCGTCCTTTAACTGTAAACTGGTGGTCAGCTGGACCATGTATTTTCTTATTGTTAACTGACCCTATTAATGGTCATATGAAATGACATTCTATATGTAGGTAGTAAAATTAGACTATATAATCTTGTAATCTGAACTGAAACTAAAACATTAGTGACCACTGCAGATTAATATAGATCAGACAGTATGGTCCTTTAGATTTGTACTAGGACCATTTATTAGACTGGTAATGAGATGTGGGGTTCTAATTTGATCGACCATAATGTTTTGTGCAGATTACTTTAGAACTTCCAGTTTGTTGTAACTATATATCTATTAAAATTATCATCTAGAACGAACATTTCTATTGGCCCTAATATATGGTCGTATATCTCTCACAATGAAATGGTTGGTGAACACAAATTGCTTCACTTGCTGTTTATAGACACATCCTAGTCTGCAAATTGTTTGTTTAACTCTGTACTTAATCAACAAGAAGTCTCCCTGAGTTCCTGGATAGCATCAGTACATGTATAGTGTAGAATATTTCCTATCCTTTATTTTCAAATTCAAATTTTACTTCTAAAAATTCTTTATATATCTAAGACAAACAAGACATGACTTTTCTACTTCCACTTGCTATTTGCATAACTCTAAATCCTTATCGGATTCATAGGTGTTTATAAAATAACATTTCTGCTGCTGTTATTAATTTAGGGTGCACAGCCTGAACTGCAGAGTGTTTATCACTGCACCCATATATTATTTAATTTAATTTTCTTTAAAGCCATTACCTGCTTTGCTGAACCTATGATTTGTGTGGTATAACAGGGCTCACTGTAAGCTGTAAACTACATTATCTATATCCCCATTTCATATATTTTGATTGCCACTTCAGAACACATTTTTAGCCTCTCAGTTGACATAATTGTATATCACTACGTTGAAGTTTAACATAGCAACTAACATACACTAACATTACCTATATAGTAGCATTTAAGTAGCTGAAATATCATAAAGATATTAAATAAATAAAACATAACTATATATTTAAAATATGTGTTACCAACTCTTTACCTATCCCATTTATATTTACGTATGCCAAATAGAGATAATGATATATAATAATATAGGATAGTAGATCAAAACATTTGTTTGTTTTTTCCTTTATTTCTCTTATAGTTGCTTTGAAATTAAAATACATGACATGGAAAATGCTATGACAGCTTTAGGTTCACAAACAGCAGGGTACACATTGGGAATTGCCTGAACTAACTGCTTTTCAATTGAAAAATAATGCCTTGTTCTCTAGTCTGATCACTTATATACTCTTGGAAATCAATTTATACAGACTATATAGATCAGACATAATTTCTACTCACCGTCATAATAAAATAATCGACTACCTATAAAATACTTAGGAAAGAGTTTAAAAATGATGTTTGAAATGCTACAGATTATTGTATTTGCTACAAGTCCACTAAAAGGAATCACTATGGTAAAATCCTAGGAAACAACTACTGTGTTATAGTCATAACACTTTAACTATAACTGCAAAACTGGCAAAAACAAGAAGATATTGCTAAGTTTGCTGTTTTTCTGACTTTGATAAATAGATCTAAACCCTGTTCTTTGTTAACAGGGGCCAGGAAAATAATTACCCCTTTATGTTTCATCTGTCTGTTCTTTCCCATACACTTTGTTATACTCAGCTAAAACTTACAAATTATAGATTAAATAAATAACAGGACAACATTTAGCATCAGGTCTCCGGGTTTATACCCAGCATGTCTCACCAGATTATTCCTTTTCACTACCATTATTTTATTAAATCCCACATCACCCCTCTACCTCCCTAAAAATACATCTCACAAAAAAATGACTGTAAAACGTGCCAGTTAAATCTCCCTTCCAAACCCCCCCCCCTAAAAATTAAAAACTATAAGAATGAACACTATCAAAACAAATACCCCAAACAGCTAAGTAATACCCCAAAATATTGATTCTAATGCAACATCATCTTCTTCACCATCATAAAAAAAACTAAAAAGCAACTTCCTTAAATAATTAAACCACCAAACTTTAAAAAAAACTATCCTCCTACCCCCCCCCCACACAAATTCTGCTCCCTCCCCCCCCAGCTGTACCTAAAAAAAAAAACACCCAGCAGAATAGCCCCCC
>NC_069509.1:153877918-153880418 GCF_027579735.1 Bombina bombina
TTGTAATCAATGTGCCACTATATGATCTTATAATACATCACACACAGATTGTCCCAATATGTTACCTTATGGGACCCCATAAACAGGGGGGCCGGCCTGCACTCACCAGACAGCTTACTTACTATCACTGATACATTAAATAAAACCAACAATAACAAATGTAAGCTTTATTTATTTTTTATACCTTTTCATGCATCCAATCGTATATATATTTAACAGAAATAAATAATACAAATGGTAATGTTATATATATATATATATATGTATGTATGTATGTGTATATATATATATATATATATATATATATATATAAATATTGCAATGTGTTTTATTTATTTGTGTTAACAATATTTTGTTTTATTATTTAAATATTATTTATTTATACTATTATTATTATAATCTTTTTTAATAATAATATAAACAGATCATTCAAATATAACGTAGACTACATGTTTATAGATATAACTTATCTACTACACTCACAAATACCTATTTACCTACAAAGATACAGATCTATGTAACACATTATTATAGTTTCACACTGCAGAATGCTCAGCTTGAAATCACACGAATATATATCCCCATTCTGCTGGCCTTTTGCAACACTTGCATATTATTTGCAATTTACTTCCTATTTCATTGTATTTATTAATGATCTGTTTGTTTATTTCCTCCAGCTCCCTGTTTAGCCTCAATAATTTGCTAGTGATATACAATACACGTGTGCTTGCCTTATCAACCAGCTGATATTATTTCCCCTTTACTCAATAGACTGTTACATGTGCAATATTTGTTATTATATATTAAACTGATATCTAAGAATAAACAGCTTAAAAGGTTATTAAGCATTTGATGCCCCATAACAAAAATGTAATGATATCCACCCTTGTTATTCCTTAATCTGCAGATATGAAGAAGATGTAAATATCTATTTTGTTACCCTTAGATAGCAGCTATCCTTACCTGAAAGCTTAAATTGTTGATTGTCTCCAGTCATCCCACATCCAGAAGAAAGAAGGGGGTTCTGAGTGACAACAGAAGCAGAGCAAGATCCCATTTAGCAATCCATCTATGGAGAAGGGAACCGAGGCTGCAGACTGCAGCTGGTGACTTGCTAACTCATAAACATGGTGATGGCTTAGGGGATAAGGAAAACCCACCATCCCACTCATGGAGCCTCCAAACTGGGTATGAGGATGCTCTAAAATCCTACTGTCCATCATCTCCCAGGATAGAGCTTCCACAGTTGAAAGGCTGGTGTGGGGACCTTAGCAACATGCAGTGCTAGTGACCAGTGAGGAGGAGACATGCTGCAAAACCAAGAAGAGCTTTTACTTTATCAACATCAGGCTTCCAATAATTAGCCCAGGCTTGGGAATTTGGGACCAATAAGAACCCTTAATCGGCTGTGACGTCAGAGATGTGGCTTGGAGGAAACGTTTTCCATATCGATTGCTAATTATACCTGACATCCACCTCAATAAACAATATCAGGGCTGTCACAACAAGACAAGGGGGGCTTTGATAAGAACTACATCACAACAAGGGGGAGGAGGTGGTGTAGGGGGGATACCAGGAGTGGGTAGGGATATACAGAGAGGAACTTAATGCATCTGATGGATAAGCAGCTAAACACTAAACAGCTACTGTGGATCTTAAAACCCTCCCTCTTTCAAACACTAATAGATTTCACTTTCAAACATTCACCAGCTTGTTGTAGGGATTTTTCACCAGAATCGTTCTACTCTCTGAACCTTTAAACTGATGTTGCTCCAATTACAGAGAGACATTGAGCGGCAAATAGACTGATCTAATAATAGGGGAATTCATCATCCTTTTTTTCCAGACCTGTCACATTGAATTTAAAACTACAAGGGTTTTCATCTCCCCACTAGCTCATGCAGAAGAAGGAGGCTGAATGTGTATATATATATATGTGCTTTTTATCAATACAGTATTTAAAGATCTTATAAATAATAATAGGCTAACTAATAAATGTGTTCCTACAGCTATGACAAAACACAACATTAAATTGTTAATATCACAAGGCAGCTGCTAATTGGAGAATTTATTGAGTGGCACAGGGAAAAAAATGAGGTTACATAAATAATAACTCTGGGGTTAGAGTGATTAATAGGTGCTGCTGGTGTATTTCAATATCTCTATCAATTTGATAATGAATTGTGATTTATTTATGTTCAGTTGATCATATAGTTGAAACCTAATACATACTTTATTTGAAAAGAATATAATTAGGTGAAAATACGTTTAGATTATTTTCTGAATACTCATGGAAGTGGAAATATTTCAATTACTGAGGAACAAGGATAAGGGGTCTGCCTAGTCTTTCTAGGCTCGGTATAAAATATATCCCACTGTTTCTGTGCCCTGGGAAAAGGGTTTATTGTTCCATCGAATTTCTTATCTTGAGATAACCAGAAAACAGATGACCCAGGAGTGGATAGGGAAATACATAACAGGAGATAATATTTACAAATAA